>NC_089585.1:4478961-4723965 GCF_019320115.1 Miscanthus floridulus
TTATATGGGTGGCCCCAATGAGACAAAAGGAAACGAAGAAGAAGTCCTAAAACTGCACATTTCCTACTGACCAGGCGCTCCGGTTGCAGTGACTGGATGCTACCACCGAGCGTCCAGTCAATTCGAGAGAGGTCCAAAACCCCTAGAATTATGATCGAACGCGCCTGGTGAACCCCGACCGGATGCAGCCAGAGTCTGGTGCAAGCAGTCTCCTTTGTCTTCGATCAACCGGACGCTAGATCGCCATCTGATAGGATGCTGGGAAAGCACTGTTTCAGCACCCGGTCACTCCTTCTTAGCAGCAGTTCACCTCTTATGAACTGACCAGACACTGGACTTTAGAGTCCAATACAGCGTCTGGTCACTCTTTTTCCAGCAAATCTTCAAAGTCCTTCGTGCTACCTGTTCCTAATCAAGTACCAACTTCAATAAGACCCAAATAAACACCAATTGAGACTGATGTGAGTAACCTCTAAAACCCTCAATTTTTTCAAAATATTTTGCCTTAGGCTATAATTCCTTTTAAGAAAATAGGCAATAAGAGGGCAATATAAGATAAATGACAAAGCGACATTCATGCATATGCAATGCAATACTTGAAAGTAAATCTTGTTGCTTGTCAAGTTTGATCCAAGGTTAAGCTTCTTCACACGCTTTTCGATGGTTATCTTAACCATGTTAGACAAGCCCTATATGCCTTACCATAAAAAGTAAACATGTTGTATATTACAATGCAAAGCAAGGGACAACACAAGCTCATTTTTTAGTGAAGTTACTAAAATCAAGAACATTGAGCTCATTCCGCAACCGATAAAAAGTCGCCTCATCTAGCGGTTTAGTGAAGATATCTATCAATTGATCCTTAGTCCTTACACCTTTTAATGAAATATCATTCTTTGCAACATGATCTTGAAGAAAGTGATGGCAGATATCAATGTGCTTGGTGCGAGAGTGTTGAACCAGATTATTTACAAGTTTTACCGCACTTTCATTATTGCACAAAAGATGTACTTTTTCTAGAACTACACCATAGTCTAGCAAAGTTTGTTTCATGTAAAGAATTTGTGCACAATAAGCACCCGTGGCAATGTATTCCGCTTCGGCGGTGGACAAAACCACACTATTTTGTTTCTTGAAGGACCAAGACATAAGTGATCTACCAAGTAAATGGCACCCTCTGGATGTGGTTTTTCTATCCACTTTGCAACCGGCATAATCCAAATCAGAATAGCCAACTAATTCAAATATAGCTCCTTTAGGATACCAAAGGCCAATGCTTGGTGTGTGCTTAAGATACCTAAGGATTCTTTTAACGGCAATCAAATGAGTTTCCTTAGAATTAGCTTGAAATCTAGCACACATACACACACTAAACATGATGTTGGGCCTAGATGCGGTTAAATATAACAAGCTACCAATCATGGAGCAGTAGAGAATTTGATCAACCATGTTACTTCCCTCATCTAGGTCGAGATGTCCATTAGTTGGCATTGGTGTCTTGATTGGCTTACATTCATCCATCTTGAATCTCTTGAGAAGATCATTTGTATATTTCTCTTGAAAGATAAAAATCCCTTCTCTCATTTGTTTGACTTGAAAACCAAGAAAGAATGTAAGCTCTCCAATTATTGACATCTCGAACTCCTTCGACATCAATTCACCAAACTCTTTACAAGAATCTTCATTTGATGATCCAAAGATGATATCATCAACATACACTTGACAAATAAAGATATGCCCATCAAGCTTCTTGATGAATAGTATGGTGTCGACCTTCCCAATGGTGAAGCCCTTCTCAATAAGGAAGTCCCAAAGGCGCTCATACCAAGCTCTTAGGGCTTGCTTAAGCCCATATAATGCCTTGGACAACCTATAAACATGATTAGGATATCTAGGGTCTTCAAACCTGGAAGGTTGATCAACATATACTAGTTCATTAATAAAGCCATTTAAAAATGCACTTTTCACATCCATTTGATATAGTTTCATGTCATGATGTGATGCATATGCAAGGAGCATACGAATGGCTTCTAGTCTTGCAACCGGTGCAAAAGTCTTTCCAAAATCCAAACCTTCAACTTGAGAGAACCCCTTTGCAACTAGTCTAGCCTTGTTCCTCACAACTACACCTTGATCATCTTGCTTGTTGCGGAACACCCTCTTTGTTCCAATAACTCTTGCACCTTTTGGTCGCTCTTTAAGAGTCCAAACTTCATTGTAAGTGAAGTTGTTCAACTCTTCATGCATGACATTTATCCAATCCAGATCTTGAAGAGCTTCTTCTACCTTAGTAGGCTCAAAGCAAGAGACAAAAGAGTGATGTGCAATAAATGAAGCAAGTTTTTATGAGCGAGTCATTATACCCTTTGATGGACTCCCTATGATGAGATCTTGTGGATGATTTTGTAGTAGAGGTGTGTTTCTTCTATTAACCACTTAGGTTATAGAGCAACAACATCTTATGCTTGTACTACTATTTGATCATGGAAGACATAAGTGTCTTCATTTTCTACTCTCCCATCTTTATCACCATCTTGTGGCATATTTGATGAAGAAGGTGGATCAATTACTTGTACATCATCTTCATCATCTTTAGGCTTGATGTCTCCAGCTGAAATATTCTTCATAGCCTCCCTCAATGGTTCATCACCTACATCATCAAGATTCTCATGTGCTCCTTGGGAGCCGTTAGATTCATCAAATTCCACATCATATATTTCTTCAACCAAGCCGGTGGCATGATTAAATACTCTATATGCTTTGGACTTTGATGAGTAACCAACAAGAAAACCAATATCACAACGTCTTTGAAACTTTCCTAGGTGTTGCCACTTTTTGTAGATGTAGCATTTACAATCAAACACCCTAAAGAAGGAGACGTCCGGCTTCTTCCCATTGAGTAACTCATAAGGTGTCTCGCTAAGGAGCTTTTGAAGGAATAGGCGGTTGGATGCATAGCATGCGGTGTTGATAGCTTTCGCCCATAGAGCTTTGGGGGTGTTGTACTCATCTAGCATTGTTTTTGCAAGAGTGATCAATGTCCGGTTCTTTCTCTCAACTACACCATTTTATTGGGGAGTATATGTTGTAGAGACCTTATGCTTGATCCCAACTTCATCACAATAGGCTTCTATATTTGTGTTGTCAAATTCTTTGCCGTTGTCACTTCTAATCTTCTTGAGCTTCACTTCAAATTCATTTTGTGCCCTCTTAGCAAACTTCTTGAAGCAAGATGTAACTTCAAATTTGTCATGAAGGAAGAATACCCATGTGTATCTTGAATAGTCATCAACAATCATAAGACAATAAAGATTTTCTCCCAAACTCTTGTATGTTGTTGGTCCATATAGGTCCATGTGAAGAAGTTCTAGCACTCTTGTGGTTGACATGAAAGTTTTTGTTGGATGAGTATTTGCAACTTGCTTGTCGGCTTAACATGCACTACAAAGCTTGTCCTTCTCAAACTTCACATCCTTCAACCCTCTCACCAAATCATTCTTCATTAGCTTCTTGAGTGAGCTCATCCCAACATGAGCAAGTCTTCTATGTCATAGCCATCTAAATGTTGTTTTGGTGAATAGGCATGTTTTCAAGTTAGCATCTTTGGAGGTGAAATCCACTAAGTATAGGTTATTGTATCTAAATCCTTTGAATATCACTTGATCATCATCCTTCTTAGATACAACATCTTCCTTCTTGGTGAATAAGCATTGGAAGCCAAGATCACACAATTGTCCAATGGATAGCAAGTTGAAGTTTAATGAAGCAACATAGAGCACATTTAAGATAGAATGATTATTTGATATTGCCACTTTGCCTAATCCTTTAACCTTGCCCTTAGAATTATCTCCAAATGTGATTCTTTCTTGTCCATCTACTTCTTCATCTAGTGAGGTGAACATACGAGGATCACCGGTTATATGTTGTGTGCAACCACTATCAATAACCCAATAACTTCCACTGGTCTTGTAGTTCACCTACACACAAGAGATCAAGCTTTAGGAACCTAAACTTGTTGAGGGCCCTTCACCTTCTCAATAAGTGACTTTGTAACCCAAATTTTCTTAGACCTATTCTTGTTTGGAGGTCCTAAGAACATAACTTTCATCTTTCCACTAGAATCCTTTCTAAGCATATAATGAGCATTGAAGGCAAAAGGTCTAGCATGCTTGGGCAAGGGTTGTGGTGGTGGAGTTTGACACTCATGGGCAAAGTGGCATTCTTGTCCACACTCAAAACACTTCTTTGGCTCTGGCTTTTGTTGTTATTGAGCTTGAGCCTTCTTCTCTTTGTTTGCCATATACCCAATGCCACTTCCATCCATCTTCATAACGGTGTTTATTAGTAGCTCACTTTGAAGATGCTTGCCTCTTGTAAACTTGCTCAATCCAATCTTGAGATGCTCTTTCTCCAACTTAAGCTTCTTGTTCTCTTCCTTGAGAGCATCATTATTTTTCTCTTGCTTGAGCTTCTTGTTCTCTTCTTTGAGCTTCTCATTCTCAAGAATCAAGTCACCATCATGATCACTAGTTTCAAGCACTATGGTGTTGGTGGTCTTGAGCTCTTCAAGATCTTTCTTGAGATTTTCATTGTCATTCTTGAGCTTAACAAACTCATCATAATCATCGGCCTCAACCACTTACTTGCCCTTGCTACTAGAACTTTGTTCAATGCTCTCAATGATCAAATCATCACATGATGTAGCTATATCAATCTTAACAATATTATTAGTAGCATCATGTGGCTCATTGGATAGAAATTCTTGAGCAATGACAAGATTATCATGATTAATCTTAAGAGTAGTATATTCTTATTTTAGCTTGCTGTGGCTAGTGATGAGCTCTTTGTGCACCCCCTCAAATTTATCATATTTATCTTTAAGCTCTTTCTTAGAAGATTTGAGCTCCTAGAGTTTGGATGATATAGCATCATTTGCTTCTCTAAGCTCAACACTAGCCTTTTCGGCTATATCACATTTTGCTAAAAGTGAATCATTCTTAGCCCCTAGTTTTTCATTCTTAGCTCTACTCTTTCTAATGATCTTAGTGTATTGATTTAGCAATTTAACAAGATCATTATAAGAAGGTGATTCATATTCATCATCATCACTATCGCTATCATCATTGCTAGCATGTTCATCACCACTATTATCATCATTTGATACCTTGTGATCACCCTTGGCCATAAGGCATATGTGTGTAGGGGATGATGGCGGTGGTGGCGGTGAAGATGATAAGAGTCAATGACAATGGTAGCCACCTTCTCATTGTCACTTATCATCATCGGATGAGCCACTAGATGAATCAATGTCCATGAGCCAATCACCGATAATATATGCCTTTCCACTTTTCTTCTTCTTAGTGGAAGTCCTCCTTGCCATCTCTCTTCTTGTATGGCTTGTTTTTCTTCTTCTCATCTTCTTCTTCATTGCTTGAGTCATCTTTCTTGCCCTTGTACTTGTCTTGTACTTGTCTTTTTAGGCTTTGTGCATTGATAGTGCTAGATGACCAAGTTCTCCACAATTGTAGCAATCCATCTCAGAGATTGGCTTCCTTCTAGAGCTTGTGAAGAACTTCTTCTTGCCATCGAAACTTGATGCCACTCTTGTTGAGCTTCTTTAGCATCTTGGTGGTTCTTTTCACCATAAGAGTAAGACTTGCATCATCAACTTCATCATCACTTGAGCTCTCATACTCAAGCCTTGCTTTACCCTTCTCTTGGCTAGCTTTGAATGCTAAGTCTTTTTCTTTCTTCTTAGTAGAGGATGAGCCATCTTGTGGTGTGATGTGCATGTACATCTCATGAGTATTAATCTTTCTCAAGATTTGTGTTGGTGTAGCTGTGGAAAGATCACATTGATGAAGCACGGTCACAATATGCCCATATTTGTCAATGGGGAGGACACTCAAGATCTTTCTTACAACATCGGATAGTTGCATTTGAGTGAGTCCAAGCCCATTGACTTCCTCTACAAGAACATTCAAGCATGAATACATTTCATTAGCACATTCTTTGGAAAGCATCTCAAAAGAGTTAAGCTTTTTCATGACAAGATGATAGTGTTCCTCATGCTCACTCTTTGTTCCCTCATGGAGCGCACAAATATCCGACCATAGTGCATGGGCGTCTTTGTGGTTCCTCACCCGGTTGAACACATCTTTGCAAAGGCTTTTAAAGATAGTGTTTTGAGCCTTTTTATTCCATTTTTCGTAATTCACCTCATCGCCTTGTAGGTGTGTAGCATCCTGAGGTTTTGGGAAGCCTTGTGAGGCGGCTCTAAGTATTCCAACATCTAGAGCCTCTAAATACGCCTCTATGTGGATTTTCCAATATGGAAAATCATCCCCCTCAAAGATAGGAGGAGGTCCATCCCCGTGAGATATCTTTCTCTAGGCGGTTAAACCTAAATACGTAAGCATGAGGCTCTGATACCAATTGAAAGGATCAAGATGCCCAAGAGGGGGGTGAATTAGGCTAATTCTAAATTTCTTTGCAATAATTAAGTCCTATGGTTAGCTCAATTAACCCCTTGTGCCTAGAAAATGTTTCTATTAATCTACCGCATAAAAGTTTAGCAGCCTATGTTCCAATCCTACTCTAGCATGGCAATTATATGAATGTAAATGATAAGAATTGAATTTCTCAAAGTAAATGCTCAAAGTAAATAGAGAAGGAGGAACGCGGCGATGTTTTGCCGAGGTATCAGAGAGTCGCTACTCCCCACTAGTCCTTGTTGGAGCACCCACGCAAGGGTATAGCTCCCCCTTGATCCGCGTAAGGATCAAGTGCTCTCTACGGGTTGATTCTTTGACACTCCGTCGCGATGAATCACCTACAACCGCTCACAACTTGAGTTAGGTCATCCACAAGCTCCGTCGGATGATCACTAAACTCCTAATCACCACCAAGCCATCTAGGTGATGGTGATCACCAAGAATAACAAGCATGAACTCTCACTTGACCACGACAAGCCTAATGAGAAGGGTGGATGCACACTTTGCAACTCTTGATCTCACTAATGAGGGCTCTCAATCATCTCAGCTGTTGGAATGAGCAAAAGTACCCCCACACATGAATGGAGAAAGTATTTATAACCATGGCTGAAAAACGAACTGTTATGTGCTTCTGCGGGGTGCCCGAACGCTCTAGTCATGTTGACTGGATGCTCCGATCAGTTCTCCCTGAACTCCAGTGTTTAAAATATGACCGGACACGTCTGATCGTGATTTTCCCTGTCTGGAACCTTACTAGAGTTGACCGGATGCTGGAACTCAGCGTTCGGTCACTTCACCTCTCAACATCTGGTCGCACCAGATGATTTCACCTTGATCAAATGAACTATCCGGACTCTGCGCCAGCGTCCGGTCAACCCAGAGCCAGCGTCCGGTCAGTATTCGATCCTCTATTCACTTTCAACTCTCAATCATTTGTGAATGAAGTTAGCTCCAATGGATCTAAGGGCTACTTAGGAGCTACCTAGTGCTAGATTTAGCAAGTGTATACCACACCTAACTCACTAGACTCACTTAGGTCAAGCTATCCATCCATACCCCCCTTAATAGTACGGCCAAAAGAAAAACAAAGTCCTAAACTACTATAAGTGTCTCTTCAACTCCAATCGACACTTAGAACTAGTCCATCCTTAACCTCATCGTCTATCCTTTGAAAACCGAAATGATTTCCATCGTAGGGGCTTAACCACCATGATAGCCCAATCGATCTCCATTACCATGACCTAACTTAATTGCCTTTGTAAAACACACGTGAGTCATAGTAATCACGTATTGTCATTAATCACCGAAACCCAACTAGGGGCCTAGATGCTTTCAACCATCGAGAGAGAACATTTGATACATTCTTGCCATTTTTGTTGACGTGGCACGCCACCTTGACCTGACAGCATAGACTGGCCACGGGAAATGACATTTTTGCCCCTCATCTATTTCTTCGATCTCTATCCCTTCCTCACTTGAGCTCTGACCATGGCCAACAATGGGGTCCATGGCGGCAGCTGACATGACATAGGGGAAGTTGGGGGCGAGGCAACCGAGGCCACGACCTGTAGGTCCACGATCACGCCCACCGCCGGCGACGAACATGGTGGCACCTAGAGCACGCATAGGAGCACGGCCTCCTCGTCACCAGCGACGAACATGGTGGCCCCGTGCCTCCTCATGCTCATGCTCCTCTGCTTCCTCGCCGGTAGAGGATGCACATCCCTAGCCACAGACGAGCTGTGTCGTGTCTCTTCATGTGTGGTCGCTGCCGGTACCGATGAGCCAGCTTCCCCCGCCGGCGACAAACATGGTGGCACCTCATCAGACCTAGGAGCTTGCACAGCCAGAAGGGGAGGAGCCAGACCTTGCGTGCACCGCCGGGGATGGGGGAGCAGTGACCGGAAGGGTAGGAGCTGGACCTCACATGGCCGACCATGGGGGAGGCACGTCGAGGATGGGGACGCACGCGTGGTAGAGCCCACGCCCGTCGTAGAGCCCACGTGCGGCAGATCTCATGCCTGCATTTGCCATCGGAGCAACGCTACTAGCTAGGGTGGTGCGCAGACCTCGTGCTTGTTGACTTCATCTGCTGCTGCTCGCATCTAGGAGGGAGGAGGAGGCGAAGTTGAGAGGCGCGTAGGTCGGGATTCATCTTTACCAAGCGATGAGGATGAGACGGACGAAGAAGAAATAGATGAGGGGTAACAGTCATTTTGCATCCCACAGACATGCTAGCTTCCCTACGTGTCCTGCCACGTATGCAAAAATGACTTAAAGTTATGAATTCTTCTCTCCCAATGGTAAATATGTAGGAGCAATTTTAAGAGTGCTATCTAAAGAGGTGACATCTGTTATAATAGTAAAAAGTTAAATATCCCGCATGCAATGGGCCAGGGGATGGGGCTTTGCATGCTAGCAGACCAGCGCACAACACCGCACCGGGGGACAGACACATGCCCACTCGGGCGGGGCCGTGGGGCGTCGGCAGGCCTCTGGCTCCATGCATTATGGAGCAGCCGGTCAGGGCATACCAAACCGATTTATGTGAAATTCCTATACAATTTCTATGAAAATCCTACACTCTAAAAAGGTCCTTAGTAATAATAGATATGTCATGTTGGCTTTTTGTTTAACCATAATAGTCGGCCTGCTATATTAACACGTCCCTCCCATCATATCCATGGATTGATAGATACATATCGAGACATAGGCTCTCACCAATCAATTGTTAACTCCAACTATCTATAATCCCTGTTCTGTTGCACTACTTTAGCAGTATTTTTCAGCGAACGAACATTGTTTTCCTCTCATAACAAATCAACATAAGCCAAATTTCAGCGAAATATATTTCATGGTTGATTTTGGAGATGTTGGTATATGCTCTTACATTTTTGCATATACTCTTACATTTTTTGCAGATATGATGGTATATTCGCCATCATCTTATATACACTCCCTTGTAGCATCCATTCATCTTTGTGGAGTAGAGAAGGAAAAAAGCTTCATGGAGCAAAGGATACACTCCCTCCATTTCTGCATATTTCAACTGAGTTTTGTGTAAATGTTATAACTTGTTATGTTTCCTAAAGAGTAGTTTACTATAACAATACTAACTTTGTTATGTATTGCAATATTTCATACTTATTCTTATTGGTTAAAAGTAAGTGTAGGGATATATAAAATGAGACCCCTTTTTCTAGTGTAGGGGTATATATATTCTCTAATAACATTATTATATAGAGAGGTAAAAGTTACAATGGTGGGGATTCATGAGATGATACCTCTATTGAAACTTTTTACAAAAACAACAACAACAACAACTGTTAAACAAACACCAACAAGAAAGGAAATGAGATGAGAGAGGAGAAAAAAACTTACTCGTAGTGGGCTATGCCCCAAACTCGCGCGGTGGACTACTTGGCCGTGTGTTTTCATGCTGCCCAACCCAGCCCACGACTGTTGGCGCTCTATCGCTAACTTATCCCCACTTCCCCAGCGTTAGCCTCTCGGTTTAGCCCCCGCCATCGCTTGCCATCAAAGTCGACGCTCGGCGGCCAAGCCATGTTGAACAAAGTCATTTCACATCCCACAGACACGCTGGCTTTCCTACGTGTCCTGCCACATGCAAAAATGACTTAAAGTTATAAATTCTTCTCTCTCAATGGTAAATATGTAGGAGCAATTTTAAGAGTGCTATCTGAAGAGGTAACATCCGTTATAATGGTAAAAAGTTAAATATCCCGCATGCAACGGGCTGGGGGACGGGGGTTCGCATGCCAGCAGACCACCACATGACACCGCACTGGGGGACAAAATGAGACCCCTTTTTTCTTTGTTATGTAACAATACTAACTTTGTTATGTATTGCAATATTTCATACTTATTCTTATTGGTTAAAAGTAAGTGTAGGGATATACAAAATGAGACCCCTTTTTCTAGTGTAGGGGTATATATATATTCTCTAATAACATTATTATATAGAGAGGTAAAAGTTACAATGGTGGGGATTCATGAGATGATACCTCTATTGAAACTTTTTACAAAAAAAAACAACCGTTAAACAAACACCAACAAGAAAGGAAATGAGATGAGAGAGGAGAAAAAAAAAACTTACTCGTAGTGGGCTATGCCCCAAACCCCACGCGGTGGACTACTGGGGCCGTGTGTTTTCATGCTGCCTAGCCTAGCCCACGACTGTTGGCGCTCTGTCGCTAACTTATCCCCACTTCCCCAGTGTCAGCCTCTCGGCTCAGCCCCTGCCATCGCTTGCCATCAGAGTCGGCGCTCGGCGGGCAAGCCATGTTGAACAAAGTCATTTCGCATCCCACAGACACGCTGACTTCCCTATGTGTCCTGCCACGTATGCAAAGATGACTTAAAGTTATAAATTCTTCTCTCTCAATGGTAAATATGTAGGAGCAATTTTAAGAGTGCTATCTGAAGAGGTAACATCCGTTATAATGGTAAAAAGTTAAATATCCCGCATGCAACGGGCTGGGGGACGGGGGTTCGCATGCCAGCAGACCAGCGCACGACACTGCATCGGGGGACAGACACATGCCCACTCGGGCGGGGCCGCGGGGTGCCGGCAGGCCTCTGGCTCCATGCATTATGGAGCAGCCGACCGGGGCATACCAAACCGATTTATGTGAAATTCCTATATGATTTCTACGAAAATCCTATGCTTTAAAGAGGTCCTTAGTAATAATAGATATGTCGTGTTGGCTTTTTGTTTAACCATAATAGTCGGCCTGCTATATTAACACGTCCCTCCCATCATATCCATGGATTGATAGATACATATCGAGACATAGGCTCTCACCAATCAATTGTTAACTCCAACTATCTATAATCCCTGTTCTGCTGCACTACTTCAGTAGTATTTTTCAGCGAACGAACAGTGTTTTTCCTCTAACAACAAATATCAGCATAAGCCAAATTTCAGCGAAATATATTTCATGGTTGATTTTGGAGATGTTGGTATATGCTCTTACATTTTTGCATATACTATTACATTTTTGTAGATATGATGGTGTATTCGCCATCATCTTATATACACTCCCTTGTAGCATTCATTCATCTTTGTGGAGTAGAGAAGGAAAAAAGCTTCATGGAGCAAAGGATACACTCCCTCCATTTCTGCATATTTCAACTGAGTTTTGTGTAAATGTTATAACTTTGTTATGTTTCCTAAAGAGTAGTTTACTATAACAATACTAACTTTGTTATGCATTGCAATATTTCATACTTATTCTTATTGGTTAAAAGTAAGTGTAGGGATATACAAAATGAGACCCCTTTTTCTAGTGTAGGGGTATATATATATTCTCTAATAACATTATTATATAGAGAGGTAAAAGTTACAAAGGTGGGGATTCATGAGATGATATCCTCTATTGAAACTTTTTACAAAAAAAAAACAACCGTTAAACAAACACCACAAGAAAGGAAATGAGATGAGAGAGGAGAGAAAAAAAAAACACTTACTCGTAGTGGGCTATGCCCCAAACCCGCGCGGTGGACTACTGGGCCATGTGTTTTCATGCTGCCCAGCCCAGCCCACGACTGCTTGGCGCTCTGTCGCTAACTTATCCCCACTTCCCCAGCGTCAGCCTCTCGGCTCAGCACCCGCCATCGCTTGCCATCAGAGTCGGCGCTCGGCGGCCAAGCCATGTCGAGGTTCTGGAAGCCGGGGTCGGAGAAGCCGAGCACCCTGCTCGTCGACGACGAGGAGGGCGGAGTCGTCTTCCTACCTTCCTCCACCAGCTCCGCCTCCTCCTCCGGGTGCGCTTCTAAACCCTAAACCTTCTCCTCCGTTCCGCCTTTGTCCTCAAACTCGTTGCTCGACGATTCAAAATCTGAGACTGGGTGTTCGCGCTGTTGCATTGGTAGCTTTGGCTACGCGAGTCTAGAGAGACAGCGGCAGCGGCTGCCGGTTTACAAGTACCGCAAGGCCATCCTCTACCTGGTGGAGCGGCACGCCACCACCATCGTCGTCGGCGAGACTGGCAGCGGCAAGTCCACGCAGATCCCTCAGGTACTCCCATAAGTCCTTCGCTGCTTCATCGAACGCATCGGGGTGTCTAAAGGGATGGTTACGATTTTGCGTGCTGCGCTTCTGTCAGTTGGCATTTGGTCGAACAGCTGCTTCGCGTGGTTGAGTTCCCATAGCAAGCATTCATACATTCTGTATTCTAGATATGCGAATTTTTCGGGGTTGGCTTACTGCCTTAAGGTGACGAGGTCGATGGGTATACTTAACCAGTGCTCAATGTATTTGTGATAATTCTGTTTGGATTTCACCAAACATCTTGTGTGTGCGTTTGGCATATGCCCTTGTAATTGGATTCCTGAGTGGATTAGAACTTGGACAGTAATTCTACATGGAGCTGTCACGACTCCATTCTGTAATGCATTCATCCCTCGAGGTGGTGTTTACCAGCTACCACTGACCATCCACGCCTACTGGTGGTGTTATAGGTTCTGTGTTGTGTGTGTGTAGATCCACATCAAAGCTAGCTCTTATATTGGACATATACACTAGTGTACAATCATTTAGATGCGTGCAATGATCCAAAATGGTGGAAAAGAGGACTAGAGGAGCAAAAATGAGGCAGCAAGAATGCAAGACAGACTAAAGCTTCGAAGCATATAAGCTTCTGAAAACAGAAACCTACAAGTAATTTGTGTTTTTCTTTCCGATTATGTTTTATTTCTAATAATTTTACTGTACTTTGATCAGTACCTTAAGGAAGCTGGTTGGGCTGATGGTGGTCGACTTATAGGATGCACTCAGCCCAGACGATTGGCTGTGCAGGTATCAAGCGCTTTTAATCTTCATTTGTGCTTGTGAGAACTATTTATGCAATACTAGGTCCTTTGTTTTTCGTCTGATGAGGTCTGTGTAGGTATTATTTTGGGGTACACAAAGTATTCCATTTTTCATCTTATATGATGCCACAGTTTGCTCTGTCTACATGTTTTGGATGGTTAAACTTCCAACTGTGTTCTTTCATTAGCTATACTTGCCGATCAAGAAAAAAAATTGTGACCAGGTTTAGCATGCTCTGATTCTGCAATTACTCATCAAACATACATCACATGGTCTGGATCAATATTTTAGTATTGAATTTCTGAAACTTGTACTCACTTGCTGTTATGCCCCCTTGAACATTATTTACTTATCAGAAATTCAATGTTTGATTATATCCTGGTAAAAGGATGTATGCGAAAGAATACCCTATGTACCAATTCAGCATTGGGAAAGTACTATGCTGAACACATACTCATGTGATACTAGTTTTCTTAGATCCCATTCTAGAGCAATCAGTGGGTAGAATAGTATGCTTGACTGACTCGATGGATGCTGATTAGTGACTACAGGTTTAACTAGCGTGACACACTGTTGTGATGTTGTCGTATGGTATTCCTATTATGGTATATAGATGTTTCTCCTTCTCTTTTGCTTCTTATTATTGCCTTTTCAAGAAGGGCGGCCTGGTGCAAGCGGTAGAGTCTTACCGCCTGTGACCGGAAGGTCCCGGGTTCGAGTCGCGGTCTCCTCGCATTGCACAGGCGAGGGTAAGGCTTGCCACTGACACCCTTCTCCAGACCCCGCATAGAGCGGGAGCTCTCTGCACTGGGTACAGCCCTTATTATTGCCTTTTCAACTCATCTTAGTATTGAACAGACGGTTGCATCAAGAGTAGCTGAAGAAGTAGGTGTGAAGCTTGGAGAAGAAGTTGGTTATACAATCCGATTCGAAGATCAAACAAATCCAGTACAATCAAGTTTTACTCCTTACACTAGCTTTCTTTATATGAATCCGGCAATATGAAACATGTTAAACTAATTTGGGTACCAAAGCAGGGTACTCAAATTTGTCACTTTTCTTGTCCTATTAATCTTCTTATGCCTGCCTGGTTTCTCAGGGTATGACCATGATAAAATTTCTCACAGATGGGGTATTGATTAGAGAAATGATGGAAGATCCTCTTCTTACCAAGTATAGGTACGCCCATAAGATTGAATCCCAAATAGTTTACCTGTCTCTTTGTCATTATTACTCAACCATGTTTGATCCAGTAGTAGAAGTGACTTTCTTTTATTCCATATAAGTATATATTGGTACTGGCTAATTCATAATGGAGTAAACTCCTTTTATCTTGGGTGAAAATCCATTAATAACTATCTAATTTGTTGCCTTGGAGGGTTCTATACCAATTCCCTTAACCCACACATTGATCCATGCTCTTCTATTCTATTAGTGTAATTATGGTGGACGAAGCTCATGAAAGATCCATCTCAACCGACATGTTGCTGGGTCTCTTGAAAAAGGTTAATATCTCTTTAATATCAGAGTTGGCTTTCTCTTAATGTTCTTGTTTGTGAATAGTATTTAAATTCCCTGCAATGCCTGTATCTTTACATGGATAAATCAGATTCAACGTCGTCGGCCCGAGTTGCGACTTATTATCTCCTCTGCAACAATTGAAGCAAGATCAATGTCATCCTTCTTCAACATTAGGTCTACCCCTATCAAGAAGTTTCATTTCTTCCTGGCTGCATGTTATTATCTTTTGCCTATAGCCTTGCCAAGTGAAAAGGCGCATTGCCTATCTGGCTATCCTGGCCGTTGAAATTCAGAAATGTTTTCTCAATAACTGCCATGTAGCTATGCTATACTCAATTTTTGGTAGCCATGTAGCTATGCTATACTCAATTTGTGGTAGCCATGATACATGCATAACAGCATAAGCGATAAATCTAAGCATACTGGTATCAGTAGAATCTCATGCAGCATGCCTTCATTCACTGTTTGTTACTTTTAATGAACAAGATAGAGGTATTGCCATGGTTAATGCAATGAGAATCCTATTTATCAACTACATCCAATTGTTAACTCTGATGCATGCATTGGTGACTGGTGTTCAAACATCATATACATCCATCGTATGCACTACTGACTCCATTTCTGCTAACAAGCTAGTACGGTCCTGATCTTTATATTTTACTTCATAGGCGGAAGAATTCCTTGCTTGGGTCTTCTGATGATTTGCCCAGCCCAGAACCTGCTATACTTTCTGTTGAAGTATGTTCTTCTTTTGAGATGAGATAAGCATGGAAGAATGCTGTAATGCTCTTTATTGATAAAGACATAATCTCGTTCTCCAGGGTAAAGGATACACCGTGGAAATTCATTATGTCGAAGAACCTGTCTCAGACTATTTACAGGCTGTTGTGAATACTGTACTTCTTAGTCACGAAAAGGTTGTTTATTTTTTGCTGTTTAATGGAAATTTGGATGTGATTTGGGCTATAATGTGTGATACTTTTGACAATTTGTGACTTCAGTTTCCTTTATTCCCGAAATTGGATTTGTTCTTCGGTATTTTAGTAATTCCATTAAGCTGTTTTTCAACTTATAACAAAACAAACACCAATCTTATTCAGATTACTGTTTCAGATTTTAGATGAAACTCTGCAGCTACCATAAACTCTACTAGTGATTTACATAAGTGCTTGTGAACCGCCATTACTATGTGTGACCTGTATAAGTATTATGTCCAATCACATGCTCATTGTTGAAGCATTGATACTCAAATTATAACTTGGCAGTTACAATAAACTTAATTTTTTTTTCTCGAATACGCAGGAGATCTGCGTATCAATATATTAAGAAGAAAACAATAAACTTAAATTCCTATAGCAAAGTTGATAAAATGTAATCATCAAATCAAATAAAACACTGCTTGCGATTAAGAGATAACATGTTGAAATGTTTCTGGATGAAGCAAGTTGAGAAAAAGAAAGCAAAAACTGTTTCTTATCCTTGTAATTAGCATTTTTATAGTTTAAATATTTACCTACATAGTAAATATTGCCAGTCTGCCTCTCATAAGTTATGAGGTTATGATGTCAGGCAAGGTATGAAACTCTTAAATGTTGCCATCATAGTTCAGATAGGTAGGCATGGTTTCCTGATTCCATTTTACAGTGTTTTTAGTTTCCGAAGTAATACATGGAACTACAATCTTTCATATTATTTCACTGGTAGTTCTCTGGTCAATCGAATAGCATTGCTTTGTCTTCACTTGAAGATTTTTTTCTGCAGGAACCACCAGGGGATATCTTGGTATTCTTAACTGGTCAGGATGACATAGAAGCTGCTGTTAAGTTGCTGAATGAAGAAATTCAACACCTTGGAAGACACTATTTGGGTAATTTCTTCTCTTTGCATCATAGAAAATGGCAAACTAAACTAGGTTAATCCTACTAATTATGATGATATTCTAGAAGTGAATGTTCGGTAGTTATGCTTACGTACAAGGGATTTTTTATTGCAGTTGGTAATAGGGAAGCACCAGACTTGTATCTGGCCAGCTACCCCCCGCGTGGTTTGGAAGTGATTCCAGAATTTGGCGCGCTCAGGAAGGGGTTGAGAATGAGAGAGAATGAATGAACTTAGATATCAGACTTGCTACATCTTTATTAGGGAAGTAGACTGACATTCTGACGCCTTGATAGGCTGCCACTAAAAAATGAGGTTAACAAACTGGATCTTTAGGAGCTGATGGCTAACAAGACAGGTAATATGACCATGAAGCAAGCCACGAAAATAGTTCAAAATAAGGTTGCAACAGCTAAGCTTTTCATGCCAGACAACCCCTGTGCAGCCTATTCAGGCAATCAGGCCATGCATGTCCTGTTCCACACCCAGTCTGAGCCCACCACTGGTATTTGAGCCCCCACATCGCTCTGGCACAAGTCTACCTGTTAAATTGCATTCTGATTGCGGTTGTAAATTTTGGTTTCTAATGCATTCAGATTGCTTCAATTTTCAGACTTGCTGATTTTGCCCTTATACTCTGGCCTTCCGCGGGGAGATCAAGTTAGTAATCCACATTAGTGTTAGTAATAAATTATGTTGCACTTGGCACCTCTCCATCTGCAAGTTGACCCTGCCTGTTTCTCTTTGGCTTTCTAGGATCTCATTTTTGCTCCTACATCAAAAGGGAAAAGGAAAGTTGTGTTATCAACCAACATTGCTGAGACATCGCTGACTCTGGAGGTATTGCATGGTTAGTCTAATGAATACCATGTTGATTGTAAACATGTTATTGATTCTGTGAGTTTGTTGCAGGGTGTGGTGTATGTTGTTGATAGTGGATTTTCCAAGCAGAAATGTTATAATCCGGTACTTCTCATTTCTGTTTCTATGACAAATAGTCCACTATTTCTTTGCAACTTGACTTTAGCACTGCATTCTGCCAGTCATTGGTATAGCTCTACTTTCTGTTCCCTTGTCTTTGAATATTTAAAGTGAACATTCTAATGTCAACTGGTGCAATCACCTTCAGATTCCAACTTGTCTGTGCCCATTTACTTTGTATGCAAGCATGAGAATTCTTGGATTTTGAATCCTGTAATAAATATCTGTGAAGGCATTCATCATGACTAGTTTCAGGCCCCTCTCTTGTTTGCTAGAATCTGGTGCTGTTAATAAATACGTTAATGCTTCACCTTTCAATAGGAGTTGTATACATTTTAAGCACATCAACGTGTAAGAGTAGCTAGGATCAACCGACTCTCAAAAGGGTAAAATTCTTCTCATATCTGAAAAAGCTATTTTTCATGCACCTTTGGGTTAATCATTTTCAGAATCCCTCTACACCTCTTTTTAAGATAGATTAGATCAGATAATTAAAACTGAGACAAAATTCGTTGGTGTACTCTCTTCTTATATTGTTGGTTTTTAGTCTTTTTCTTGTGTCATAACACTGGATCTCTTTTTTGGCTTAGATTTCTGACATAGAGAGTTTAGTTGTCGCACCAATATCCAAGGCATCTGCAAGACAACGAGCAGGCAGAGCTGGAAGGGTGCGACCTGGGAAGTGCTTTAGGTAAGTCAGTTTTGTTATTGAAGTATTATATTTATTTTTGTTAATAATACAAGCAATGATGTTAACTTATGATTCTCCGTTTCTGATGGCAATCATATGCTGCCGTAATTTCAGCATAACTGATTTTGAACACATTTTTATTTTAATATTAATAAAACACTGCAAAATAAATGTAGTTACCACAATAACTTATGTTGTGCGTTCATTTTTCTCCTTGGAGTTGAATTTATCAGTCTTTGTACATCTGGTAATTTCGTTGGATCATATCTCCTGCAGGCTCTATACAGAGGAATATTATCTTAATGAAATGCAGTCAGAAGGAATTCCAGAAATGCAAAGGTCCAACCTGGTCTCCTGCATAATACAGGTACCTTGGTTTGTCTGTTTCCTGATTCTTTTAGCAATACCATTGTATATAAATGCTGTAAACAGATATTTTTTGTGCACCCTACCTTTCATTACTGGTCTTATATGTGGATCTGAAAATGACATATGGATTGCATACAGTATAGTTCCATTTCTTTTTGTTTAGATGTGCAAATATGCTATTACACAAAGATTATTCTTGGATCTGCTGCATCTAACCAGGAAAGTTCCAAAAAAAAGTAATGCAAAACATGGAGAACCAGTCAGAATTTGTTTCGAAAGTTTGGATTGAAGCATGTACTTTGAGTAAATGATGAAAATCACAAAAACTTGCCGTTGGTTTCTTCCACACAGAAGATAATAACTATTAATATTGTTAAGCATAGAATTGAGCATATAGCTAACTTGGTCCAATATGTATATGTCCATGTGACCAACTCTATCTTGCATGTGTGCCTATCTGAATATTGAATAAAGTGTATGACTTTGTAAATAATTCCTTTCTCTTTGAAGTTCACCAATATAATGCCTTGTTGATCTACTTTCCATGATGGCAGTTAAAAGCCCTAGGCATAGACAACATTCTGGGCTTTGATTGGCCAGCTTCTCCATCTCCAGAGGCAATGATTCGGGCTCTTGAAGTTCTATTCTCCCTAGGAATCCTTGATGAAGATGTCAAATTAACAGTACCCACTGGTTTCCAGGTTGCTGAGATCCCTCTGGTATGTACTGTTTAATACTTTTCCCACTGATAACTCCATGTGTAATAGAATGTTCTGAACCTTCTGCTTATGGAATAGTTGCTGTAGGCTGTGTTGAGTTAGCTAATTCTTCGGGTTTGTATTTAGTGAGATTAGGCACTTCCGCAACTGGTATTACTTCAAACCGAGCTCGGTTGAGTTTCCCTGGGATCATTTGTGGACTACTTATCAGGCATCAGGGAAACTAAACAGGGCTCAGTTGGCTGAGGAATGCCCCAACCACCCAAGCTATAGTCCTCGTTGAGCCAAATTTGGGTGCTATTTCTTAATGAAAAATCCCACCTAGTTCCTCCTAGGTTGGAGTTTTTTTTCCTGGACTAATAATCTTTGATTTTTGGAATTACTTGTGAATTTCTAGAAAAAAATGCACAGGCACAGGCACAGGCCACAAAATTCCTGCAATCAAAACCCAAAGGTTGTCTACCCCGTACCCCCTCTTACCTTGGTCCTAGTAAGAGGGGTTTTTGTATGGACCACTATTTTTCCCTATAATACAAAGATACGCAGCTCTCCCGCGCGTTTGAAAAAACCCCCAAAGGTCAATTAAATTGTGGTAGAATTCAGAGCTCTCGAGGGGTCAAACTTTTATCCTACAGTCCTCTCTGGATATTTACTGCAGCAGTGCATTTTTTCTTCAACATGCAGGAGATCTGTGTGCCATCCGTTAATGAATATTTTACAACCCCAACATTGCTTTACACGAGTCAATCAAATTGTACCACGAGAATTTGGGCATTAAAAGTCTAATCTGGCTATTAAGTCGTCACAATATTTGCGTTTAATCAAAATATCGTTGGAAGTATTCAGAGTTCTACTAACTCTCACAGAATAAATTTACTAAGCATGATAAAATGATTGTGTTATTTGAAACCCCTTACTTGGAATGAAAGATTGCAGAGGGAAAAAAGGGGCTATCCTAAGGTCATTCTGATCTGCTGGATTGCAAAATAAATATTGAATCAAACATTTTTGAAATAAAAAACAGGGACATGCATTGTCTTGCAATTACTATTTCAGCATAATACTTAAGGTTATATATTTTTGCCTGACAGACTGCCTGTTAAACTAAATTAAGGAGACTGCTGTGTAGTGCGAAGTATGTAATATGTGCATGAATCAAATAGTTACATGCTTTGCTTTGTGGCTAAGCTTTTGGGGCAGTAGATGCCTGAACCATGACTAGGGGCTCATGTTGGGGACTGAAAGGCTTTGTTGTTGTTGTTGTGCAGTTGCAATGTTTTAATTATTTACTTACCCTTCACTCTGTTATACATCTTTTAGAGCATCTCCAAGAGACTCTCTATATCCTTCCTAAATACTAGGAATAGAGATTTTGGTGAAAAATTACCCTCCAACAGTTTCTCTAAATGGTTATCCAAATATAGCCTTCTTCTATTCCGAGTTTTTTCGCTAGCCAAAAATAGAAGACGAGAATGGCTCTCTAGAGGGCGCACGAGATATAGAAAAACTGTTGGAGAGTGAACAGATATAGAAAGTGATTTTTATGCAAATAACTCTCTAAATGATGTGTTAGTCGCTGAATTCTCACTCTTGGTAGTAGCAGAATTCTTACTCTCATCGAGAGAAGGATGACACTAGGAGTTGGGACAATTTTCTGGTTTATTTCTCAATGCCATGCCAACCCGAGGGGTTGGGGATACATATTTATAGGCTGCTAGCCAGCCAAGCATATGCCAAGATGCTAGTCTAAGATGCTGTCCTAGATGCTATCCTCTAGATGCTATCCTAGATGCTGTCCTCTAGTCTAAGATGCTGTCCTAAAAATAGACCATGCAGCCACAAAGACTATAGTGACCAGCACAGCCCCACAAGGACCACTAACAGCCCCACAAAGACCACAGCAGCCAGACTTATCCATCATTCTCCCCCTAAGTTTTGTGCGTCGTCTTGTGGGAAAGTTGAACCATCCCGGTCCTGGAGCAGAGCTCAAGGAACTTGATCCTCCCAAGGAGCTTAGTGAGCAGGTCTGCAAGCGGGTCCTTGGTGTTGATGTAGCTCGCCTTGATGCTCCCGTCCTCCAAACAGCCTCGGATGAAGTGGTACCTCACCCGGATGTGCTTACTCCGTTCATGGAAAACGGGGTTCTTTGCCAGGGCCAGAGCGGACTTGCTATCCACCCTGAGCTCCACCGCTCTAGTGTCTCTGCCGAGGAGATCACCAAGCAGTCGAGCGAGCCAGAGCGCCTGAGTCGAAGCGGTGGAGGCCGTTATGTACTCGGCCTCGCAGCTGGACAGGGCCACCATCTGCTGCTTGACCGACTGCCAGCTAACGAGGCACTTGCCGAGGAAGAAGAGGATCCCGCTCATGCTCTTGCTGGTGTCGATGTCGCCGGCGTGGTCGCTGTCGCTGTACCCGACGAAGTGTGCCGTCCCAGGGCACCTAGGGTAGTAGAGGCCGTGGTCGAGAGTCCCCGCAACGTAGCGGATGATCCTCTTCACAGCCTGCTGGTGCTCCGTCGTCGGTCGCTGCATGAACCGACTAACGTAGCCGACGGAGAATGCCAAGTCCGGCCGTGTGTGGGCAAGGTAGCGAAGGCTCCCCACAAGACGCCGGTACTGCGTAGCGTCCACCTCCTCCGTCGTGCTGTCGCGGCTCAGCTTCAGCCTCTCCTCCATCGGAGTGAGAGCTGGGTTGCAGTCGGTGAGTCCAGCTAGCTCAATGACGCGCTTGGCGTAGGCGGTCTGTCGAAGCGTGATCCCGGAGTCATCCTGGTGCACCTCGATTCCCAGGTAGAAGGAGAGAGGCCCCAGGTCACTCATCTGGAAGGTGGCCTTCATCTCTTCCTTGAATGTCGCCACCTCCGCATCCTTGGTGCCGGTGATCACCAAGTCGTCTACGTAGACACCCACCAGCAGAGCATTTCCTCCACTGCCCCGCCGGTAGATGGCCGCCTCGTGCGGGCTTTGCTCGAAGCCCATCCCCTTTAGCGTGGAATCCAACTTGGCATTCCACGCCCTCGGTGCCTGTCGCAAGCCATAGAGGGCCTTGCGCAGGCGGAGCACCTTGCCCTCCTTGCCGGGGATCGCAAATCCCGGTGGCTGGTGCACGTAGACCTCCTCCTTCAAGTCGCCGTTAAGGAACGCCGACTTGACGTCCATGTGATGAACACGCCAGCCCTCCTGGGCAGCTAGCGCAAGGAGGAGTCGCACGGACTCCATCCGTGCCACGGGACCGAAGGCGTCGTCGAAGTCGACCCCCTCCTGCTGCACGAAACCTCGTGCCACCAAGCGAGCCTTGTGCTTGACGATGGCGCCGGCTTCATCCCTCTTCAGCTTGTACACCCACTTAAGGGTGATTCGCGCGGTGACCACGAGGAAGGTCAGCAAGCTCCCAGGTGCGGTTGTTCTCAACCACATCCATCTCCAACTGCATCGCGGCGCGCCATGCCGCGTGTTTCTCGGCCTCTGCAAACGACCGAGGCTCGCCGTCGTCACACGCAAGGTGCAACTGCGTCTCCAGGTCGTGAGGCACCGGTCCCGGCACCGGCTGGTCGCCGAGAAGGTTCTCCAGCGTACGGTATCAGCAACGGCTCACCGTCGTGGTACGCGTCGACGCGCTCCTCGTCGTGAGAGAGCGGAGTAGCGAGCTCAACCGGGCTGTGCTCGACACGAGCTGGTGGTGGAGTAGACGTGCCCGGAGAGGTGCCTGTCGGTGCTAGAGTGCGTGGCGTTGCCGGCTGTGGTGGAGCCGGTGAAGAACTCATCGCAGCCGAGGTCCTGGCTGGAGAGCGTGGTGCTGTCGGAGTAGCAGGCGCCGGGGTCGGTGGAGGCTCGGGGACTGGGGTAGACGTGCTCGCCGAAGAAGAGCTGCCTACTCCCCCAGCTCCCTCGAAGTGGACGTACTCGGCAGTGAAGTCGTCGTACGTCAGAGCCGAGTCAGTCGTCCACCGCCTTGTCCCACGCCCATCCTCGCCCTTCGTCGAACACAACGTCGCGCGCCGTGCGCACATGCTGTGTCTTCGGGTCGAGGATGCGGTAGGCCTTCGAGCCCTCCGCGTAGCCGATGAACACTCCCGGAGTGCTCCTGTCATCGAGCTTGCTGATGTGGCCAAGCTCCTTGGCGAACGCGAGGCAGCCGAAGACCCGCAAGTGGGAGACCGCCGGCTTGCGCCCATGCCAAGCCTCGTACGACGTCCTGCCGTCGAGCGCCTTGGTAGGCGAGCGGTTGAGGATGTAGACGGCCGTCACCACCGCCTCTCCCCAGAAGACAGCCGGCATCCCCCTCTGCTTGAGGAGGGCCCGAGCCATCCCCACAACCGTCTGGTTGCGCCGCTCGACGACGCCGTTCTGCTGCGGGCTGTACGGTGCGGAGTAGTGGCGCTGAATGCCCTCGTCAGCGCAGTACGACACAATTTCAGCCGCCGTGAATTCGCCGCCGTTGTCGGTGCGCAGCACGCGCAGCTTGCGGCCGCACTCCGCCTCCGCAGCAGCCTGCGCGCGCCTGATGGCGTCCGCAGCCTGTCCCTTGCTACCGAGGACCATCACCCACATGCGTCGATGAGCAGCAGGAAGTAGCGTCGTCCTCCCGGTGTGGCCGGTGTCACCGGGCCACACAGGTCCTCGTGCACAAGCTCGAGCCTCTCCTTGGCTCAAAAGCTCGCCCGCTGGGGAAAGGGGAGTCGCCTCTGCTTCGTCAACACGCAGACGTCGCAGAGCTGCTCCACATGGTCGAGGCACGGTAGGCCTTGCACCATCTCCGTGGCACTGAGCCGCTTCAGGGCCTCGAAGTGAAGGTGCCCAAAACGCTCGTGCCACTGCCACGCCTCGTCATCCCGACGAGCAGCGAGACAAAGGGGTTGTGCCACCTACATGTTGAGGACGTAGAGTCGATTTGCGCTTCTGGTTACCTTGGCAAGAAGGCGACGACGGCGATCCCAAATCCTCATGACTCCATCCTCAACCACCACGCGTGAACCATTCTCATCCAGTTGTCCCAAGCTGATGATAGAGTTCCTCAACGCGGGGATGTAGTAGACTCCGGTGAACAGCCTGTGCTCACCAGACACGGCGGTGAAGATGACGGAGCCGACGCCCTTGATCTCCACGCCGGAGGCATCCCCAAACTTGACGGAGGCTCGGACGCTAGAGTCAAGCTCGGTGAAGAACTCCCGTTGACCGATCATGTGATGGGTGGCGCCGGTGTTGAGGCACCTCCCGTCAGTCTTGTCGTTGTCGGAGCTGTCGTCGAGGAGGGCATGTGCTTTTGGCTCGTCAAGGTGGAGAGAGCCGCTGCGGCCGGTGTCCGCTGGAGGTAGCTCGATGCTTGCATGTGCCATGAACAGAGCCGGCTCCTCCTCCGCCTGTGCGACATGGGTCTGGCTGCGTCGTGGCTGTCGACAGTCCTTGGCCCAATGGCCAAGCTGGCCGCAGTTGCGGCAGGCGTCGTCTCGTGCCGACTTGTGCTTGCCGGCGGCGCCGCCCTGGGTGCCTCCGCGGGCATCACCCTCGGCACGTCCTCGCGCCCCGGCCTAGGCGTCTCTGCGCGCCTTGCGCGGCTTGCCACGCTTGCGGCCGCCTGTCGCGGAAGAAGGCTCCCCCTTCTTCTGGTCACCTTGGCTGGCAAGCCACTGCTCCCGAGTGAGAAGGAGCTTCCCGCCAATGGTGATGGGCCCCGAGAGAGCCTGTGGCTCATCGCTGTCGACGACCTTGAGGCGACCTATCGCCTCCTCGATCGACATCGTGGAGAGATCCAGCAGAGACTCGATCGAGCGAGCCATCTGCTTGTACTTCTCGGGGACGCAGCGGAAGAGCTTTTCGACAGCTCTCTCCTCGCCGTAGGTGTCATCGCCGAACTGCACCATCTTCTGCAACAGAGTGTTGAGACGGAGAGCAAAGTCATCAACGTCCTCACCTGGCTTGAAGGCCAGGTTCTCCCACTCCTTGCGAAGTGCCTGCAGTGTGGACTTGCGGGCGCGGTCACTGCCGATGCGTGCTGCAGCGATGGCGTCCCAAGCCTCCTTGGCAGTCCGCTTGTTGGTAAGCGAGAACTGCATCTCGGGCGGGACTGCAGCGATGAGGGCATCCAGCGCCCGTCGATCTAGGTCGTAGTCGACGTCGTCGTACCGTACTGCCTCCCACATGTGCCGCACCTGGAGCTTTACCCTCATCACCGCAGCCCACTCGACGTAGTTGGTCTTGGTGAGGGTAGGCCACCCACCGTCGGGACCGACGTCCCTGACAACAGCCTGGAGCCCGTGGTAACCACGGTATCGATCCGGGGAGAGAGAGCCACGCTGCCTGTGAAGGCCGCGCTCTCCATCGACCCGTCGGTACCGATCCGGGGAGAGAGAGCCACGCTGCCTGTGAAGGCCGCGCTTTCCATCGACCCGTCCGCCACCGTTGCCGTGCGCGTCTCCTCCAGGAGCGCCGGCGGCGCATCTGCACCTGTCTGGGCTGCCGCCGCGCTCGTGGGCGTGCGCGGCTGCCCCAGGAGCACCACCGCCGTGCGCGCCTCCTCCAGGAGCGCCGCCAGCGCGTCCGTGCCTGTCTGGGCTGCCGCCACGCTCGTGGGCGTGCGCGGCTGCCCACTGCGCCGCCCGCGCTCGCGCTGCCTCCCTCTCTAGCAGCTCAAGGTCCGCGTCGTGGTGTCGTCAGCGGAAATGGAGCTGCCGATGCTGCCGCGCAGAGCCTCGACCTCCGCTGCCGCCGCACGCGCTGCATTCGCCGCCGCCGCCGCTTCCGCCTCCGCTCTGGCTGCTGCCAGCTCCGCCGTTGCCAGCCTCGACGCCCTTGCCGCCGCCGCAGCGGTCTCTGCCGCGGCAAGTTCGGCCTCCTGCCGACGCCGCGTGCTCGAGGCGACCGAGTGCTGAGACTGCCCTTCGGACATGACGCGCTACCGGGGGGCTGCTGCGTGGGGAGAGGGCTGCTTCAGACGAGCTGCTACTCGTCTGCGCGGGGGAGGAGTGAGCAGGAGCGGCCGGAGCTGCTGCTCGCAGCTGGGGCTGTTGTGTGGCTGGGAGGAGATGAGCAGGAGATGCTCAGGCTATAGGATAGTACGGCTCTGATACCAGTTGTTAGTCGCTGAATTCTCACTCTTGGTAGTAGCAGAATTCTTACTCTCATCGAGAGACGATGACACTAGGAGTTGGGACAATTTTCTGGTTTATTTCTCAATGCCATTCCAACCCGAGGGGTTTGTGATATATATTTATAGGCTGCTAGCCAGCCAAGCATATGTCAAGATGCTAGTCTAAGATGCTGTCCTCTAGATGCTAGTCTAAGATGCTGTCCTAGATGCTGTCCTCTAGATGCTAGTCTAAGATGCTGTCCTCTAGTCTAAGATGCTGTCCTATGCTGTCCTGAAAACAGACCATGCAGCCACAAAGACTATATGACAAGCACAGCCCCACAAGGACCACAACAGCCAGACTTATCCATCATGATGATTTAGAGAGTGAGATTTAGAAAGACTCTTGGAGATGCTCTTATCTTTACATTGCTGAACCTAGCTGTCAACCTCTGCAACTTTGTTGGCCATTCTTATATTATCTGACGCTTGTTTTTCCCCTATATGCTTTGCGATTCTTACAATCGTTCTGAACAACATTCTCTTCCCAAGTTAACATACACTAACATTAATTTCTTACAGGACCCCATGATTTCGAAAATGATCTTGTCAGCAAATGAATTTGGATGCTCTGATGAGATATTGACCATAGCATCATTTCTATCTGTTCAAGTTAGATTTTGTATCTCAGACACTATCTTCCTTTTTCTTATTCTATTTTAACCTTCCAATTATTCTGATACCAAATGGTTTATACAGTCTGTCTGGGTTTCTGTGAGGGGAGTGAAGAAGGAATTTGATGAAGCAAAGCTTCGATTTGCTGCTGCTGAGGTCTGTGGAATCAACATGACACATTTATATTGTCTATTCAGGAACCCTGATGCCACTTAACTGTTAATATTGACTATTATATTGATGCTCACTGCTTTATGAGATCAACATGGGACACCCATTTGTTACAGTAATATAATTGAAGAATATTGCATCATAAAAATATGCCCGTCATTAATTCACCGTGTTCCTGGTTTCCATTTCTGAATTAAAGAGGTGCTTTTGTATTTGAGCAAAATCCTCAACGTCTTACACTGCTTAAAGCGTGTGTGTTTTCTGGTGCGGCATTTGCGCTGATGGCATGGGATCAGCAAGCTTGACACTGGTGACAGGCTGATTGGTGGTTTACCTTTTTTTACTGTGGAGCTTGTATTTAAGATTGGCTTCATTGCCAGTGTATCCATATTTTAGAGCACCTTCCCACATGCATGTCATCAGAAGTATGTGCTTTGTCTGTTTTTGCTCTTGGTTGGTCAATCATATTTTCTTATGCCTTAAATGTATAATGTACCACAGGGAGATCATGTAACATTCCTGAATATCTACAAAGGATTTCACCAGTCTGGAAAATCTAGCCAATGGTGTTACAAGAACTTTTTGAATTACCAAGCACTGGTATGTCTTCAGTACACAAGGTCGTGATCCTTTTAAAATCTGCACATATTCAAACCGTGGTTCTTCAATTGTTCCAAGTGAGGGCACATATTTTTTCATTACATCCTTTTCTCATTACCACAGAAGAAGGTTGTCGACATTAGGGGGCAGCTTCTCAGGATAGTGAAGAGTTTTGGTATACAACTGAAATCATGTGACAGAGATATGCAGGTACGGTATTCGAACTAGTTTTGGCGCCATTATTTTGTGCATATTAGAGTCTGATTTTTCCCACCCAGCATTGCCTTGCTCCCCTATGGCCGATCTTTGACAGTCGGGGTCATCCTCCCACCCTAGGCCAGCAATCAGGAAAGTTTTTATGTCACCGAGGTGGCATCCAATCCAACACACCTGGTTGGCACTAGGCTTAAATTAATGAAGCACTGTACAAATAGCCACACTGAGGATATGTCATATATGTATATGGATCAGGGGACATGCCTAGTGCAACCGCTGTTATGCTAGCCCATATGCTGCTGTTATTCTGTGTCTTAGAACTGGTTAATTTTTTTTATCAACTTTGTACATATACTCTTCCACTGTTATGCTTTTCTGAAGTGCTTTAAATTGTATCCTAATGGGTTCTTTATGATTTGTCTAAAATACCCATGTGCTTGAGCTTACGGCATTGCTATCCTAATATTCTGCAGGCGGTTAGAAAGGCCATTATTGCTGGTTCATTTACTAATGCATGCCATCTGGAGGTATTTGCTCTATTTAATTAAATGTGATCTTTCTATTACATGTACAACAATGTTGTGACTAGTGTTCGAACAAACGATGGTAACACAGATTCCTTCCCGATTAAAATTGGACTTCATCAAGGGTTAGCCTTAATCCCGTATCTCTTTGTCTTGGTAATGGATGAGGTTACCAGGAACATACAAGGGGATATCCCTTGGTGTATGTTGTTCGCTGATGATGTAGTGTTAGTGGACGAAAGCCAGCCAGGGAGTAAATAGGAAACTAGAGTTATGGCGGCAGACCTTTGAGTCTAAAGGTTTTAGATTGAGCAGAACTAAAACCGAATACATGAGATGCGACTTTGGCGGAGTTGTACAGGAGGAGGGAGATGTGAGTTTGGAAGGTCACTAAAACCGAATACATGAGATGCGACTTTGGCGGAGTAGTACAGGAGGAGGGAGATGTGAGTTTGGAAAGGTCAAGTAGTGCCTAAGAAGGATATCTTTTGGTATCTGGGATCGATGCTACAGAGGGATGGAGATATTGATGCGGACGTTAGCCATAGAATCAAAGCAGGGTGGATCAAGTGGCGACAAGCTTCTGGCATTCTCTGTGAAAAGAGGGTACCACAAAAGCTAAAAGGCAAGCTCTATAGAACGGCGATTAGACCGGCTATGTTGTATGGAGCAGAATGTTGGCCTACAAAGAATCGACATGTTCAACAACTGAGTGTTGCAGAAATACGTATGTTGCGATGGATTTGCGGTCACACAAGAATGGACCGAGTTCGGAACGATGATATACGTGATTGCCTAGAGATAGCACCAATTGAAGAAAAGTTTGTCCAACATCGGTTGAGGTTGTGTGGCCATGTCCAAAGGAGACCTCCAGAGGCACCAGTGCATTGTGGAGTCCTAAGCCAAGCTAATAATATGAGAAGAGGTAGAGGAAGACCAAAATTGACATGGGGGGAGGCAATAAAAAGAGATTTGAAAGCTTGGGATATACCTAGATATCTATGTTTGAATAGGAGTACTTGGAAAGCAGCTATTGAAGTGCCTGAACCGTGACTTGGGGCTCTTGGTGGGTTTCAACTCTAGCCTACTCCAACTTGCTTGGGATTGAAAGGCTATGTTGTTGTTGTTGTTGTTGTTGTTGTTGTTGATCTTTCTATTACATCACCAAGCTGATTGGATGGTCCCTTATATATCTGACTTGTAGCCAAAATTTGGTTTCTCCCCTAGAGACGTCTCGTATGATTTGGGCCTGTAAATCTATATTGGTGCGCAGCCAACAAATGGCAACTTGTTAGTATGATTGGGAAAACATTCCCAAGGAGATTAGGTCACTCTAGACAGGCCTAATGATTGGGACTGATCTTTCCCTGGGCGAGCTGTAGCTTGGTTGAACTGGCCCACATAGCTAACTTGTCTCATGTAGTCATGTTTAACTGTGCATTTCTTGAGTTTTCCTTGGTCCACAACATATATCTGTCTTACAATTGTGATCCGTTTACCTCATAAATGTGGTTGTGCGTTTGTCCAAAAAGTTGATCTCTTAGCTGATGTATATGTATGTGTTAACACATTTTTCCAGTTATAGACTTCCACCTTCTTGGTTGCTTACCTAAAAAGGGGGCACATCTATGCTGAAACCTCCCACACAAGGTGGGTCTCAGGAAGGGGATTTCTTGGTAGCCCTTGCTCTCGCTTATTTTGCAAGGAGGCCGATTGGGAGCCTCCTTGTTGCTTAGTGCTTACCATAGCCTGGACAGATTTAGGAAGATCATCTACTCTTTATTCTGCCACTAAGATTAGTTAGCTTCTGTCTGTGACTCTGTGGCTCATTTCAAAACATATGACTTGAGTTCTCTTGTTGGCATGCTGTTGCACATTCTGTTTATCCCAAAGCAAAAGCTATCAATCAGTATGCAGCTAAGTAGCTGACATTTAATTTTTCAGTGATCCTAATCGCTTTCTCTGCTATATAGGAATACAGCCAAAACGGAATGTATAAAACGATTAGGACGTCTCAAGAAGTTTATATTCATCCATCTTCGGTTCTCTTTAGGTGAGCTCAGCAATAATTTCTTATTTTTAATAAATTCGTTTTTTCAGTTTATTTATACCTTTAACGACATTATTGCATTTAGGGTCAATCCAAAGTGGGTTGTCTACCAGTCTCTCGTTTCAACTGACAAGCACTATATGCGGAATGTTATTGCCATTGAAGCATCATGGCTTACAGAAGCTGCACCACATTTTTATCAGTTCCGAACACTCAATCCAGCTCTCCACTAACATTACTGTGGTAATTTCTTTTTGGCTACTCAGTTGTCTTTGCCTTACTTTCAGCAATGTAGTGAAGTTTTAACAATGACTCAATGGCAAGATGAAAGGTGTTAACACCCTTTTTTTCTCCCAGTTGGCTTATCTTCTCAATTGGATATGGGATGACCCCTTTTTTAGTTCAACTGGCAAGACGAAAGGTGTTTTGTAGATCAGAATGGGACCGCCAAAATCATTCTTATCGGTTTATCCCAAAATCACAGGAGCGAGAACATAACCTGACTGCCTCTTGAATTTGCCCACATTTTGTTCGTGTTAGTTTATCAGAGGATGCAGTTTATTAGACTATATAAATGAGTTGTCTTAACTTTCTTTTGCCCCATCAGAGCATGGTTTACCTGCAAGGCTGTTCAATCGGGCAGTGTACTTGTGCTTATTATTTATTCCTATCAGATGGCAATCCCCTTAAATTTCTTTAGCAATAAATAATATAAAGAAACTGCAGCATCTAGTTGCCACTAAGAGAAGCACTCTTTTTCATTATGATGGCACTTAAAAAGGTGAATTCGTCCGTCAATTTACTAACTTGTTTCTGCGGGATGGTACCTTAGTAGGGTAGTTTCATCTGCCGATCAGGTTAAAGTCCCTGAAGAGATGGCAGTATCTGCCGTTTGGTTGCAACTAGTTGCTGTTTATCTTTCGCTCCATGCAGATGCTAGCCAGAAGTAACGGATTACTCGAATGGGCCTGTGGACAGTGGTAGGGCTGTCCCAGTGGGACGCTACCTATTAGGGTTCAAATCTTGGTGTCGCGCTTTTTTTTTGGATTTTTTCTAGAATTTTTAGAGTACACGTATGAGTGCGTATTTGGTGGTACTGGCGCGTTTTTCGCGCACCGGAGGTGACGCCATCTTTCAATCTCTTTTTTATGTGTGTATGGACGCGCACGCGTATGATGTGAGTGTGGAGTGTGTGGGTTGCGTACGTTTTTAAGTTATACTCGATCAAAAGAAAAGAAGTAACCTATTACAATTCATCTTATCCACGTCGATCACACCAGCCTTCTCGTTTTATAATAAACAAATCTTCAAGTAGTATCAAAACGGGAAGAGAAGAGGGCAGTAGCATCTAATATATCCCTTCAAGAAGCAGCGTTAGGGGTTTCCCCTTTCTGTAAGCTTGTTTGACGAGCTGAAAATTACTGTTTATTGATTTGTTGTGAGAGAAAAATACTGTCGCTTCGTTGAAAAGGTATGACTAACCAGACAAGCGAACGGAGCCAAGTGGAGAATCGGACAGACTCCGTATCAAGGGATTGTCTTGGCATTGAGGTAAAGCACAAGTTAGATTTGCTAGATTATCAAAACCTAAAGAGTCGGCTAGTCACGCATGGTATCTAGTGCTCTTCTGATATACTAGTATTTTTTTTTTTTGACTGAGTGCCCCTTGGTTGAAAAAGGAGAAGTATATGTTTTTCCAATGGAAAAGGGACAGTCCGTCCTCTTTACTTGGCTACTGGTTGGTAACATGGATCCCAATTTCGCACCAGTCGAATCAATCTACTTCACTTTGAGTGCTTTTGGCAGCAATTGCTCCCTTTCGGCGTCCGGATATGTGAGCTACCAGCGGTCTATTTGATCCTATAGTTGTCAGTTCACTAGTTATTAGTCTAGATTAGCTTTCCTTTATCAACTAGTTAGTGAGGTGTGGATTGAAAATTGGTCGAACTATTTTGATGGTTTAGGACTAAACTTAGATTGATTATTAGCATTATTTTATCTTCGCATCGCAAAACTTATGTTTGTGTAATGGTTGTAGTTGTTGTTATTTTTGCTAAATTGGAGCCTATGCTCATTATTTGTTTTTTCTTGTTGACAATACCCCTACTCAGTGTTAAATTCCTGGCTCTGCTCCTTGTAAAAACTTTATAGTGCTTAGTTAGTAATATCTAAACAGGCCCTGTACTAGGTACTATGAAGTTGTAGAGGCTAGAAACTACTCCCTTCGTCCAAAATAAAAGCACGTTTAGGATTCTAAGGGGCCCTTTGGCACGGCTCATCGAGCAGCTTCTAGAGCAGCTTTTGATGAAGCCGTGCCAAACGCTCGAGCCCAAAACGGCTTGCGACCGAGAGCTAGCAAAAGCCCCACAAAATGCGGTGAGACAGTTCCTCCGCCCGCCAGAAGCCAAAAAGTGGCTTATTCCGGCTCCTCCTCCACACTTTCCATCCTTGTCCCCGGCTTGCTCTCTCCCTGCCGCCGCGTGCCGACGGCCGCCGCCGCGCCGGCCTCGAGCTCCACCCCGCGCGGCTTCGATCTCCCTGCACCGCTCCGTCGGCCTTGAGCTCCGCCCCACCGCTGGCTCCCTGCTCCGCCCCGCCGGCCTCGAGCTCCAGCTCCGCCCCACTGCCGGCCCCTCCCTGCTCCGCCCCACCGCCGGCCTCGAGCTCCCCCGCCAGCCTCCTGCTATGCCCGAGAGAGAGAGAGAGAGAGAGAGAGAGAGAGAGAGAGAGGGGGAGGGAGGGAGTGGGTGACAGGATAAGGAGTGTGGCCGTTCGGATAAGGAGAAGAAAAGAAGGGGAGAAGGAAAGAAAAATAAAAAAAGAAAGAAAAAGAAAAGAAAAATGAAGAGAAAAAAGAAAAAAGAAAATAGAGAAAAAAATATAAGGGTATTTTGGACATTTGACATTTTCTTTACAACTAGGAGAAGCCGTTTTGCCAAACGTTTTCGTACAAATAAGCCAGAGACAGAAAAAAGCTGATTTTCCATATAAGCCAGAGCCTGAGCTAGTTTTTTCACGAGCCAAAGCCGTGCCAAACGGGCCCTAAGTATGCAAGTTACTGTACCTGAGAAATTACAATTTTACCCCTAAAAAAGTGTAGCTGGCACTGTAATGATTGCCGTAGCATTCGAATGAAGCCAACAACAGTACAATGGATGAGAGGCTTCTGGAATCCAAGGAAGAGGTAGCCTCCTTTGGGGTTTCTCATTTTTTTTTCCACAACTTAATATTTTATTGTCTTGGTCTAACGTGTTTCCTTGGTCCCACGCCTTATATTGTCTTTTATTTTGGGACAAAACTTGAAACACAGATGTGTTTTTATTTTGGGCCGAGGGAGTAGTAGAATGTGATGTGATGACTAAGGTTGAGATGTCATGCACAGCGAATGGTGGCTTGCTGCGCCCAAGGATTTGAATTACCGTGCCGTGCATCAGGTGATAGCGACAGGTCCGGGGGAGGTACCCGTCTCTGTCTTGTGGATCCGAGCATGTCATCTCTCCCCCCCCCCCCCCCCCCCCCCCCCCCCCCCGGCCCACAGGCCACAACGCGCGGCGATCCCGCGTGCGTTTCAGCAGCCCAGTCGCGTCCCGTGGCCCGTGCCTCGTCCGCATCCGTCACAGTCAGTGTGATACTTGTGGTTAGGGGCTTCAGGCTCCATGAATCGACGCAAGGCACTGCCAACGATGCTGAGAGATACTGTACTGTAGCACTGATGTACTCCCGCGTTCCCAATTACTCTCTACGGTGCCGTTCGGCTGACGAGAATCTGGATTGTTCTTTTTTTTTTAGCCGGAATAGTTTTTTTCTCTCACAATATTTTAACCAGAACAGTGTTTTTCAGCATAAACAATGCATTTTTCATACCAGCCGAATGCAACTACGTGTTGCGTGCCAGCAAATATAGTTCACGTTTGACCAAATTTTTAGTAAATATTATTTACATTTACGGTTCCAAAATAATTTATGATAAAAATATATTTCGGAATTAATCTAATGATAATTATTTGATATCATAAATATTGATAGTTTTTTTATCTATAATTGATCGAACTTGTAAGATATAAAACAACGATACTATACTAGAATTGCATTATTTCTTGGACGGCAGGAGTATGGCACCATGGTAATCGTGTCGTTCAAATTTTCTCAAATTTGATTAAGTTCATAGAAAATATTAGCAATATTTGTATCTCTGAATAAATTTACTAAGAAAATAGATTTAACCATATCTAATGTTACTAATTATGACTATAAATATTAATATTGTATTTATATATTTAGTCAAAGTTAAGTAGGTTTGACTTCTCAAAAAATAACGACAAATTAAAAAAAATGACAAAGGGAGTAGCAAGGAGCTGTTTTGATTTTCGAGGTAAAAATAAATTGAATAAGAGGAAGAGCTAGCGGAGCCGCCAGGATTTCAAGCTTCACCAGCTCCATATATGCTACAATAGTACTATAGTAGTCTACAACCTTGCTTGGAACGGCTTCTCAGCTGCTTTCGGTGAAAAAAATTGGACAAAGGCCCCCAAACGCAGCGCTTCGGCACCGGCCATCAAGGTTCTGCAACTGGGGAGTCGGAACTCACATGTTCATGTCTTTAGAAGCTGTATATATGAAATCTTTATACGACCTATTTGTTTGGCTTATAAGCCATATGTTTTCAGCCAACGAACAATATTTTTCTCTCACAATAAATCAAACGGTACTTTCAGCCATGGCTTATAAGCTAAGCGAACAGGACAATATATATACACTTGCCATGTTGAAACTTAAAACAATGTTAAACCATACATCATGGATGCCACCATCGCTCAAGCTAACAATAACGCGACTCCTTTTCCAATAAAAAAAAAGTAACACGGCGAGGTAATAATAGTCAAAACACGGACGCCAGCACGATGGCATGGGATTCTCATCCATTCGCGCAACGCGGCCACTCCGCGGACCCAACACCGGTTAGCTAGCCCTACCCCTTTCTATAATATAGTAATAAATATAAATATAAATATAAATACAAATATAAATCTAAATCTAAATCCAAATCCGAGCCCTTTTAATTTAATTATTTTCCGATCAAAGCTTGCATGCAAGCGACACGTGGCCAGTTGCTTGGAAAGCCTGTGCGCCTTTTGCACAAGCCCCATCTGTCTCCCTTGCATTTTGGTGGAATAACCCATTTCTCATGTATATGCTAATTATTAGCTTATGAGAAATGAGGTAGTGATAGATCAACTTATTTTATTCCATAAACTAAATACATAAAATGAAGAGTGAGAAGAAGATACACCACCTCATTCCTGGAACCAAACACACCGGAAGCGTACCAGCGATAGCAGAAAGCGACCGGGTGTTTTTATTTCCAATTTCAATTTGCCCAGTATGGACTCGATAGATCATTTAGTCACTACCGAAAACATGATCTTTGCCGTGTGCCCAAGGCACGGCGAAGCCTAAAAAACACTCGGCAAAGACTTTGCTGAGTGTTACACTCGACAAACAGCACTCGACGTACACAGTGACGGCAAAAGTTTATTTGCCGAGTGTTTTTATCGAGCACTCGACAAAGACGTTGCCGAGTGCTGAAACCAACGTTTGGCAAAAAAAGTAATGTGACGGCACCGAGACGGTCACGGCGTGTTTGTCGAGTGTCTAACGGCCTCGACACTCGGTAAACATGACATTGTTTGCCAAGTGCCCCAGCCATGACACTCGGCAAATAATCCATGTTTATCGAGTGTCCCGGCCCAGACACTCGGCAAATAATCCATGTTTGCTGAGTGTCACATCCCGAACACTCGACAAAGACTAGCCATTCTAGACCCAACTTTTGGTCTCTTCGCCGAGTGTCCAGGCGCTGACACTCGGCAAACATGCCTTCTTTGTCGAGTGTCACAGCGCAGACACTCGGCAAATAAGCCATTTTAGCCCCAGAATGCATAAATTTTTGCCACATGTCCGCTTTGCCGAGTGTATTTTTAGCCCTTTTGCCGAGTGTAACACTCGGCAAAGCTGTCACATATAATCAGTTTATTTGGTTCGGTCATAGCCACGTACCACATTCAAATAAACATCACATCCATCACAGATAGTTCACAATAGGCATCACAGAAAGTTCATATAGATATATCGACCACATCACAGATGCAAATGAACTTCACAATCACAAATGTAAATAAACTTCAGAATTACAAGTACATAGTTCCCAGTCGCTCTCCAGGCTCTTCAGGAATGCAAATAAACTATGACCACGATGACCACTATCGGTCATAAGACTCATTCGATGCCACTGATTGATTCTGCACAAAGGAGAAGAGATAAGTCATTAACAGTGATCGAGAACGAAACATACATGTATTAGAAATAAACTAGCAACTAGAAAAATGATTAATTCTGCGGAAACTAAAAGTAGCTAAGTTACTGTGATTGAGAATGAAACAGTGATTACAAGGTTAACTACAAACTAGAAATTAGAAACTATAAACATACGCACATCACAAAGGAGAAAAGATTGATTCTGCATAAACTAGAAACGGTAATTATAAGGTTGTGAAGTAACTCATAGTGCCTGAAACAGTATTTGGAGCAGGTTAAGGAGGAGGGACTGGCATCGGTGGCGGAGGTTGACCGATTGCAGCGTAAACGCCCCTCATATATTCAAACATCTACAGCCGCTCTGCCTCCATCTTCGCCTCTAGCTCCTCCCGACGCCTCGTTTCTTGTTCTAGCTGAGCCTACAATATTTCATCCCAGTGTTACAATGCAATGCAAAAGTATGTAAAAATCAATGAACGATGAATAAAACAGAAATAACCTGGAGTACATTCTTCTGGAACCGTGTAGAGTCCGACCGTGGGCATATCGCTGGGCTGGAACTCATGCTCCGTGCTTGAATCTGGGAGAGAGTGGGAGTACTAGCCGTGTCGATTGTGCCATTGCCAATCCAGAACCAGCCATGCTTCTTGCCTCCTCCTTCCCTCATGACTACTTCTCCATCAAGGTCATGGGCGCTCGGATTGTACTCTGGACCATGGACCGTCCTTACCATCGATGTGTATCCATCGAGGCGGTTGTGGATGGACTCGTTGTTGTACGCTAAGGGCGTGTCCTCCGGGTTGTAGGCGACATCGACCGTCGCCTTGCCCTTGTGGACCAAAGCATATGCCATGAACTGGGAGCAAGGCTCACCACCATGTGCCGCCGACTGCAAAAAAAGCAATATGATTAGAAATTATGTAGAATTGAGCGTTAGAATAAAGAAATGAATTCACGTACCCATCTAGCTGCGTATTCTGAGAGGTTGAGGTTACCTTGATGGTATGGTGCTCCCGGCATTAGCAAACGCCGCTCCCGGCAAGCATTGTGATTCTCCTCCCACGCGGGGTCGCACCACCTGTCCACCATCCGGGTCTAGCATTGCAGATCGTAGGCGCACCACCCCGGAGGCACCTACGTCATCAAGTATATGACATATAAGAAGATGAAATTAAGCGTAATTAATCTCAGAAAAAATAAGTATTAATGTTGTATATTTACCTTTAGGTATTGTTCCGAGGTTAGTCTCATGGTTCTTGCCGCACTTTTAGGGACCCTCACTCTAAGAATTTCTGCATGGTATTGGATCACGGTCTGGATGCGCACCTCGTAGTGCATGTCCTTGACGAGTTTCTTGGCAGCTTTGTCAGCCATAGCATCCGCCTTGGCCTTGTATCCCTCCTCGCATCTAAAGAAATCTTGCATATAGACGTGATGTATCCAGTCATTATTTCAAGAATGTCCAATCAATGCGATGTATTGAGCAATGTAGTGTGAGAAAGACTTACCCAAAGCTTGGCCTTGACACGCTGCGCCTTGTCGACGAATACCCTGCCATCCCGATCAGGGGCATCGGGGATGACAGCATAGTGGGCCCACGTGGAGGCCGACTCAATAGTTCTGCCGAACTGCACTAGGCCAGGGAACTTTTCCTTGATCAAAAGACCAAGGATGCAGTTCACATGGCGTGCGTGATCACCCCCATCGACCTTCTTCCAACCCCTGCCCAAGGGATTAAGATAAATTATTAGTTTCTATTGTAATTTTGAACATATCAAACAAAAAATTAGTGATAACATCTAAAGTTACTTGTCTCCATCGGGTCGAATCAGCGAGCGTCTCTTAAGAGGTATCGGTCGCCTCAGGAGGGTCGAGGGACCTCGCAACCACACATGCGATGAAGTAGAGGAAGAGGTACCCCTGTCTCCTCCTCCACCCCTGCCTCCTCCTCCACCTGTACCTCCTCCTCCTCAGAGGATGAGTGAGCGGAAGGTAACTCAGACAACGATGAAGGTATAGGTGACGGTGGCCTTGTCTTACCTCCACCCTTCCTTCAACCCCTAGGTCTACCCCGAGGTCTCTTCCTGGACCCCTCAGCTGCATCGGACCCTGCAGCTGCATTGGACCCTTTATGCGTCGCTGTCCTTTTTTAGTAAAGTGACGTTATCCTCTTCATACCTCCCACCATTGTTCAATTACCTACAATTAAAAAGAGTAAACCAATTAGCACAGATAATACATCAAAATAGATGCAAAATAAACAAAACATACTTAGAAAATAACATGGTATGACAAATAATAAATCAATTAGTACGGATCATACATGTATTAGAAATAATCATCTTAAATGGAATGTATGAATGGAAGGTACCGTAGTATCTTCACGGGGACGATGAGCTGCCTCTTCTGACCATCACCAGAGTCCACCTCTAGGAACTTAGAGGATTTACACTTCATATAGTACTTTGCTTCTGCATGTTCTTTCCTAAATAAGATGCATCCCTTCAGACAAGCATGTATATGCTCATATGACATCTTAAGTGCATGAAGGAGTTTATGTGCCTCATACATGCTCTTTGGCAAGATGTGACCATCCAGGAGCAAGCTACCAAAAATTGTCAGCATAGCATTGAAGGCTTCTCGACCCAAGCTAAATTGGGACTTTACCGCCATTAGGCGTGCAATGGCATCCAGTTGAGAAACCTTGGTATGCCCGTGAAGGGGTTGCTATTCAGTAGACAACATATAGTAATATGCCTTTGTGGTTGCCTTTGGCTCCTCCTCCCTACGTCCTTCATCGAAGTGTGCTTCATGATAGTCATTTAACATGTCTCCTACCCCGGCATCGGCATCATAATCCTCGAGGCGTTGTCTCACGATCTTGTCTCTCACACGATCAGATTCACCATGGTAGATCCACTAGGTATAGTCCGCTGTAAATCCATTCTTGCAAAGATGTTTACCCATGATAATCTTTGTTTGACGACACGTGTTTGCACAAATGCTGTAGGGACACCAAGTGGCACGCTGAAAGCTCTAGTTTGGTTTTGGCGAATTGATGAAACCCTAAGTGCTAACCTAGTTTATCAAGTGATCATGAGATAGGTAGCACATTTCAAGTTACGAAGCAAATAAAGATCATAGCATGATGAAAAAGATGATGCCATGGTGATGATCAAGTGCTTGGACTTAGAAAGAAGAAAGAGAAAAACAAAAAGCTCAAGGCAAAGGTATAAACCATAGGAGCTATTTTGTTTTAGTGATCAAGACACTTAGAGAGTGTGATCACATTTAGGTTTGATAGCCGTACTATTAAGAGGGGTGAAACTCATATCGAAATGCGGTTATCAAAGTGCCACTAGATGCTCTAACCCATTGCATATGCATTTAGGATCTAGTGGAGTGCTAACACCCTTGAAAATGTTTGTGAAAATATGCTAACACATGTGCACAAGGTGATACACTTGATGGTTGGAACATTTGAGCTAGGGTGAAGAAGATAGAGTTGAAATGGAGTTAGTCGCGCTAGTTATAGAGTGACCGGACGCATCCGGTATGGTGACCGGACACATCCGGTATTTGGCGACGAACTCAGCAACCGGACGCGTTCGGTCGCCACACCGGACATGTCCGGTGTGAATCAGCAAACACAGTGTTCGGTAGAACAGCTGATCGGACGCTGGCAGCGTCTGGTCTGGTGTGACCAAACGTGTTCGGTCGAGCGTGGATGCTTACTGTACTCGTTTGAACGCTGAGGCTCAGCATTCGGTTAGTTTCTAACAGACACGTCCGGTCGGCCCTAGGGGCTTACTAGACTCGACTAGACGCAGCAGCTCAGTGTCCGGTCATTTGTGTTTGTGCGTCTAGTATGAGCGTCCGGTCGTCGACAAAATGGGCAGCAATGGCTATGTTGGTTTGAACTGGACATGTGGCAGTCTGGGAGCTACCGGACACGTCCGGTAGGCCGACCGGACATGTCTGGTATTCACGGTCGAAGCGTCCGATGCTACGTCCGGTGCTTCTAACTGGAGCGTCCGGTCGATGCGCAGTCAGCCAAATAATTGAGCCAACGACTCTATTTCGTGGGAGCTTCTATTTAAGCCCCATGGCTAGCTCAAGCTCACCCTCTTGGCCATTTGCATTGACATAGCAACCTTGTGAGCTTAGCCAAAGCCCTCCCACTCATCTCCATCATTGATTCATCATCTTTGTGAGATTGGGAGAGAATCCAAGTGTATTGCTTGAGTGTTTGCATCTAAAGGCACTTGGTGCTCGTGTTTCGCTGTGGATTTTGCTTGTTACTCTTGGTGGTTGCCGCCACCTAGATAGCTTGGAGCAGCAAGGATCGTTGAGCGGAGGGTGGTGATTGTCTTCAGCTCCGATCGTGGTGATTGTGAGGGGTTCTTGACCTTTCCCTGGTGGAGCACCAAAAGGTACTCTAGTGTATTGCTCATGGCTTGTGTGATCCTCATCTTGTGTTGGTTGTGCGATACCCTATTGAGGGTTTGGCATGTGAAGCCAATTAGCGCGTGAACCTCTAAGTGAGTGAATCGCCACAACGAGGACTAGCTTGCCGGCAAGCAAGTGAACCTCGGTAAAAAAATCATTGTGTTCATCATTGATTCCGAGGTGATTGATCTTCATTGTTATTCATCCTTGTGATTGATTGGTTTCTTCATCTACACGGCGGTATAATTTTCTTGATCACTCTCTTTACATCACTGCAAACTAGTTGTCAAGCTCTTTAGTGTAGCTAGTTGTGAGAGCTTGCATGCTTGGTTGGTATGGCTCTTTAGTTAACCTTTGAGAGCACACTAACATAGAGTAGTGTCATAGCTATTGTGTGAATAGACACTATCTAAACTAGAATTGTGATAGGTGGCTTGCATTTTGAGTAGGCTAGCGCAACACTTGCTTTGCCTCATAATTGTCTAACCGGTTTGTTAAGTATTGTTGTAGAATTTTTTAATAGGCTATTCACTCCCCCTCTAGCCATTAGGATCTTTCAAGTGGTATCAGAGCCGAGGTCACCGTTATTTGAGGCTTAACAACCTTCGGTGTTAAAATGGCTCAAATCAACAACACCAAGAAGCCACCCCAATTTGATGGCTCAAATTATTCTTATTGGAAGTCAAAGATGACCACACATATCAAGTCAATCAATAGAAAGGTGTGGAAGGTGGTAGAAACCAAAATTGAGATTTTGGATCTAGAAAATCCCACCACGGCCAAAGAAACGCTTCTCCAAAATAATAACATTGCTCTAAGTGCCATTCATGATGCAATTGATGTGAGAACATTTGAGCAAATCAAAAATATTGAGATGGCTCATGAAGCTTGGAAGAAATTGGAAGAATCATTTGAGGGCACTCAAGCCGTGAAGGGTGCAAAGGCATATATTCTTAAAGAGAAGTTTACAAGCTTCAAGATGAAGGAAGATGAGAGTGTGCTGGACATGTTCCATCAGATGGAAGTGATTGTCAATGATCTCAAAGCACTTGGTGAGAAGATAGAGGACAAGGACTTCTCCAATAAGTTCTTGAGATGTTTGCCCGTAAGATTTGGCATGTTGGTCACCTTACTAGTGAGGACCGGTTTGAACACAATGACACCAAACCAAATCTTGGGAGATATCATGACTGATGATGCTTATAGAGATGATGATGAGAAGGAAGAAAAGAAAGAGAAGAAAGATGAGAAGAAGGATGACAAGAAGAAGAGTGTGGCATTCAAGGCCACATCATCCAAGGGTAAAGCCAAACAAGAAACATCAAGTGAAGAGGATGATTCATGGGATAATGATGATGATGAGAAGATGGCTCTCTTTGTCAAAAGATTTGGCAAGTTCATGGTGAAGAAGGGCTACCGTGCAAGAAGAAAGAAATCTTCATCCAAGAACAAAGAAGAGTCAAGAAGGTGCTTCAAGTGTGGAAGCAAAGATCATCTTGTCACCCAATGCCCATACAATAGCGACAATGATGATGACAACAAGAAGAACAAGAAGAAGGACAAAAAGGAAAAGAAAGAGAATAAGGATAAGATGGCCTTCAAGAAGAAGAAAGGTGGTTCATATGTAGTCACTTGGGATAGTGATGCTTCATCAAGTGACGATGATGATGATAGTGATGACAACAAGATCACCAAGAAGAAGGTTCTTACAAGCATTGCTATAAATAAGAAGCCTTCTCTCTTCAAATCTTCATCATGCTTCATGGCTAAGGCCACTAAGGTACAATCTTGTGATGATGAAAGTGATGAAGAACATGATGATGAAAATGAACATGAAAATGAAAATGATAGTGATAGTGATAATGATGAACCTACTAAGGATGAATTATTTGACATGCTAGAATATGCTAGAGAACACTTTGACATTAAGAGAAGAGAATGCAAAAGCTTGCGTAAGGAAATCAAAGCCCTTAAGCAAGCCTTTGATGAGCTCAATGCATCTCATGAGAGGCTAAAGGAAGCCAATGAGAAGCTTGGCAAAGCTCACAAAAAGTTTGAAAAGGCTCATTCCTCTTTGCTTGATGAGCAAAATAAAAAGAAGCATGTTGAAACTTGCAATGTAGGTTTAACTTGTGATATAATTGATGAATCACTATCTATGCCTATCATTATTCCTTCTACTAACCCTTCTTGTAGTACTTTCACTTCCACCTCATCTAGTGGTGATGGTCTCACTTGTGATGCCTCACTAGTGGTTGATAATGAGAATCTCAAGAAGGAGGTTAACAAGCTCACTCACACTTTGGCTAAGGCCTATGGTGGTGAGGACCGCTTGCTTATGTGCTTGGGTAGCCAAAGAGCTTCTCTCTATAAAGAGAGATTTGGCTATACCCCCAAGAAAGGCAAGGCGGCCTTTGCTCCTCACAAGACTAGTTTTATAAAGAACAATGGTGGTTTTATACTAGTTGCAAGCAAGTTGGTCATAAAGAGCAAAAGTGCAAAAATAAGAGCAAAGATGCTAATGTATCCTCCCTTAAGCTTGATTCATGCTATATGCTTACTAAGGGTACAAATGGTGTGAAGGCTAAGTTCATTGGTAAACCATGGATGGGCTCAAAGAAGAAAGCCATTTGGGTACCAAAGAGCTTAGTGACTAACCTTCAAGGACCCAAGCAAGTTTGGGTACCTAAAAGGAATTGATCTTATTTTGTAGGTCAATTACAAAGCTAGAGGCATTGGGTTCTTGATAGTGGGTGCACTCAACACATGACTGGTGATGCAAGAATGTTCAACTCAATCAACACCAATAGCAATGATGGTTATGATAGTATCACATTTGGTGACAATGGCAAAGGCAAGGTCAAAGGGCTTAGTAAGATTGCAATATCCAATGACATAAGCATATCCAATGTGTTGCTAGTAGAGAGCTTGAACTTCAATTTGCTATCAGTGGCTCAATTGTGTAATCTTGGATTTAAATACATATTTAGGGTAGATGATGTAAAGATCATAAGTGTAGATGGCTCTAATTTGATCTTCAAAGGTTTTAGATATGAGAATCTATACTTGGTTGATTTCAATGCTAGTGAAGCTAAATTATCTACATGCTTGTTCACTAAGTCTAGTATGGGTTGGTTATGGCATAGAAGGCTTGGTCATGTTGGAATGAAACAATTGAATAGATTGGTTAAGCATGACTTGGTTAGAGGCTTGAAAGATGTGTTTGAAAAGGATAAGCTTTGTAGCTCTTGTCAAGCCGGCAAACAAGTTAGAAACACCCATCCTAAGAAAAGCATGATGAGCACTAGTAAATCATTTGAGTTATTGCACATAGATTTGTTTGGGTCAATACAATACACTAGCATCGGTGGTAACAAATATGGTTTTGTGATAGTGGATGACTACACTAGATACACATGGGTATTCTTTCTATTGGACAAAAGTGATGTGTTTACAACATTCAAATCATTTGTCAAGGGCATTCACAATGAGTTTGAAACAACCATCAAGAGAGTTAGGAGTGACAATGGTAGTGAGTTCAAGAACACTAGAATTGATGAGTTATGTGATGAATTTGGAATTCGACATCAATTCTTGGCCAAGTACACACCTCAATCAAATGGCCTTGTTGAGAGAAAAAATAGAACACTCATTGATATGGCAAGATCTATGCTTAGTGAGTACAATGTGAGTCAATCCTTTTGGGCTGAAGCTATCAACATGGCTTGCTATTGTAGCAACCACCTCTATTGTCACCCATTGAAAAAGAAGACACCATATAAGCTCTTGAATGGTAGAAAGCCCAACATTGCATATTTTCGGGTCTTTGGTTGCAAATGCTATATCTTGAAGAAAGGCACTAGATTGGGCAAGTTTGACAAAAAATGTGATGAAGGATTCCTACTTGGTTATTCCACCACAAGCAAAGCATATAGAGTTTGGAATTTGGATAGTGGTACTCTTAAGGAAGTTCATGATGTTGAATTTGATGAAACCAAGGGTTCACAAGTAGATAATGAGAACTTGGAAGATGTTAGAGGCATTCAACTTTCAAATGCCATGAAGAACATGGATATTAGTGAATTGAGGCCTAGGCAAGTGAATGATGATGAAGATGATCAAGTGCAAGTGCTCTCTAACTCAAATGTGCAAGATGATACAAATCAAGTTAGTACAAGTGGCTCTCATGATATTGAATAAGATCAAGTGGCTAGTACATCATCTCAACCAAATGATCAAGCAAGTGCAAGCAATCAAGTCCTAATGCTCCAACCAACCAATATTGCAAGAGATCATCCATTGGACACTATCATTGGTGATATTTCAAGAGGTGTACAAATAAGATCAAGATTGGCATCATTTTGTGAGCATTTCTCATTTGTGTCATCCATTGAACCAAAGAAGATAGATGAAGCTTTGAAGGATGTTGATTGGGTGAATGCTATGCATGAATAATTGAATAACTTCACAAGAAATCAAGTATGGGAATTAGTAGAGAGACCAAAGGGATACAATGTGATTGGAACCAAATGGGTTTTTAGAAACAAGCAAGATCAAGATGGGATAGTAGTAAGGAACAAAGCAAGATTAGTAGCACAAGGCTATACACAAGTTGAAGGTCTTGACTTTGGAGAAACATATACCCCGGTTGCTAGATTGGAAGCAATTAGAATCTTGCTAGCCTATGCTTGTGCCCACAACATCAAGCTCTATCAAATGGATGTTAAGAGTGCATTTCTTAATGGCTATATCAATGAAGAAGTATATGTTGAGCAACCTCTTAGTTTTGAAGATGATAAGAAGCCCAACAATGTATACAAGTTGAAGAAGGCATTGTATAGCTTGAAGCAAGCACCTATAGCATGGTATGAGAGATTGAGGGTCTTTCTACTCTCTAAAGGGTTCACAATGGGCAAGGTTGACACCACTCTTTTCATCAAGAAGATTGGAAAAGATCTATTTGTCTTGCAAATCTATGTTAATGATATCATATTTGGATCAACTAATCAAGACTTTTGTGATGAATTTGGAAAGATGATGGATAATGAGTTTGAGATGTCCATGATTGGAGAGTTGAGTTACTTCCTTGGTCTTCAAATCAAGCAATTAAAGAATGGTACATTTGTAAATCAAGGCAAGTACATCAAGGACATGATCAAGAAGTTTGGCATGAGTGATAGCAAAATCATTAGCACACCAATGGGAACCAATGGCAACTTGGATAGTGATGCAAGTGGAAATATGGTGGATCAAAAGTTATATCGGTCTATGATTAGAAGCTTACTATATGTGACCGCATCAAGGCCGGATGTCATGTTTAGTGTATGCATGTGTGCAAGATTTCAAGCCTCACCAAGAGAAAGTCATTTGAAGGCTACAAAGAGAATATTGAGGTGCTTGAAGCATACACTAAATGTTGGTTTGTGGTATCACAAAGGAGCAAAGTTTGGGCTAGTTGGTTACTCTGACTCAGACTATGTGGGATGCAAGGTTGAAAGGAAGAGCACCTCAGGCACATGTCAATTGTTGGGAAGATCACTTGTTTCATGGTCATCAAAAAAGCAAAATAGTGTTGCATTATCAACCACCGAAGCCGAATACATATCCACCGGTAGTTGTTGTGCACAAGTACTTTGGATGAAGGCCACTTTGAGTGATTTTGGAATCAAGTTCAAGAAAGTGCTATTGCTATGTGACAATGAGAGTGCAATCAAGTTGACCAACAATCCGGTTCAACATGCAAGAACAAAGCACATTGATGTCCGCCACCATTTTATAAGAGATCACCAACAAAAAAGGAACATTTGCATTGAGAGTGTAGGCATTGAAGATCAACTTGCTGACATATTCACCAAGCCATTGGATGAGAAAAGGTTTTGCAAGCTAAGGAATGAGTTGAACATATTGGATTTCTCAAATATGTGTTGATGCACCCCCACTTATATGACATGCCTCTCCTTCGAGCAATCCAAGGTAAAAGTTGATTGTCATGACATACATCTTTACTAAGGACATGATTAGTGCATCTAGTTACATTTTCAATTTTATTAGGACCTTTCAAGTGGTTATATTTTATTAGGCGCATTCATGAAAATCAAATGAATTTGATGTTTATATGGTATCACTATTGCTTCTATGCTTGACTTGATCTAGTGGTAGCATATGACATGTTTGTAGGCTTGTAAACCTAGTGTTTAATCTAGAAAATGAGCTATAAGTGTTTAACTCAACATGGTACAAGATAACCCTTATTTGGAGGTGTGAAGAAGCTTGTCCTTGGATCAAACTGAGTTAAATATCTTTGGCATATATTCTAGTTTGAACCAAATTTGGAACTTTGATCCTCATCCCATTGATTGACATTGATAATCTCGACCCTACATGTAATACTATCTATATTTTTTGAACCTTTATGGTCATTGATGACAAAAGGGGGAGAGAAACAAAGATAGTAGTAGTAAAAATGGTGAAAAAGGGGAGAAATATCATAAAGGGAGAGAGACATAAAGATATCTACATGACATAGGGGGAGAGATATGACAAAGGAAAGGGATCAACTAAAATTTTGAGCACACAAGTAGGGGGAGCAAGCTCATGAACTTGTATGGTGCATTTGAATGTGCATTTCATATGTTTTTCTTGCATGGCACAAGTTTTAAATTTCGACATCCATGCTTGTGTGGTGTATGATAGTTGTAGGATTGAATGATGAAATGAAAAACTAGCATGCATAGGATTGAATGATGAAATGATGAAATGAAAAACTACCATGATGCTAAGGATGGTATAATGGTGCACTCCGATTGGTATCACGCTTCAAAGATCCATCTTCTATACCTTAGCATCATTTGGTAGATATTGTCTCCTATATTCCTATCTAAGCATATGTGCAAGCTACAATCCAAACTTTTAGCACATATGTAGGGGGAGCAATTGCTACCATTTGGGGTTCATGAAACTTGTCCATATTCTTTTACACATGGTAAATATGCTTGGACAAGCAATATGGATTCAATTGAATTTTAATACATATCTTTGTATAAGGGTTGTCATCAATTACCAAAAAGGGGGAGATTGAAAGCTCTAGTTTGGTTTTGGTGAATTGATGAAACCCTAAGTGCTAACCTAGTTTATCAAGTGATCATGAGATAGGTAGCACACTCCAAGTTGCGAAGCAAACAAAGATCATAGCATGATAAAGATGATGCCAGGATGATGATCAAGTGCTTGGACTTGGAAAGAAGAAAGAGAAAAACAAAAAGCTCAAGGCAAAGGTATAAACCATAGGAGCCATTTTATTTTAGTGATCAAGATACTTAGAGAGTGTGATCACATTTACGTTTGATAGTCGTACTATTAAGAGGGGTGAAACTTGTATCGAAATGCGGTTATCAAAGTGCCACTAGATGCTCTAACTCAATGCATATGCATTTAGGATCTAGTGGAATGCTAACACCCTTGAAAATTTTGTGAAAATATGCTAACACATGTGCACAAGGTGATACACTTGGTGGTTGGCACATTTGAGCTAGGGTGAAGAAGATAGAGTTGAAATGGAGTTAGTCGCGCTGGTTACAGAGTGACTGGATGTGTCTGGTATGGTGACCGGACACGTCTGGTATTTGACGACGAACTCAGTGACCGGACGCGTCCGGTCGCCACACCGGACACGTCTGGTGTGAATCAGCAAACACAATGTTTGGCAGAATAGCTGATCGGACGCTGGCAGCGTCCGGTCTGGTGTGACAGGACGCGTTCGGTCGAGCGTGGATGCTTACTGTACTCGACCGGACGCTGAGGCTCAGCGTTCTATTAGTTTCTAATAGACACGTTTGGTCGGCCCTAGGGGCTTACTGGACTTGACCGGACGCAGCGGCTAAGCGTCCGATCATTTGTGTTTGTGCGTCCGGTATGAGCGTCCGGTCGTCGGCAAAATGGGCAGCAACAGCTATGTTGGTTTGAACTAAACACATGGCAGTCTAGGAGCTACCGGACACATCTGGTAGGCCGACCGGACGCGTCCGGTATTCACGGTCGGAGCATCCGGTGCTACGTCCGGTGCTTCTGACCGGAGCGTCCGGTCGATGCGCAGTCAGCCAAATAATTGAGCCAATGGCTCTATTTCGTGGGGGCTTCTATTTAAGCCCCATGGCCGGCTCAAGCTCACCCTCTTGGCCATTTGCATTGACATAGCAACCTTGTGAGCTTAGCCAAAGCCCTCCCACTCATCTCCATCATTGAGTCATCATCTTTGTGAGATTGGAAGAGAATCCAAGTGCATTGCTTGAGTGTTTGCATCTAGAGGCACTTGGTGCTCGTGTTTCACTGCAGATTTCGCTTGTTACTCTTGGTGGTTGCCGCCATCTAGACAGCTTGGAGTAGCGAGGATCGTTGAGCGGAGGGTGATGATTGTCTCCGGCTCCAATCGTGGTGATTGTGAGGGGTTCTTGACCTTTCCCCGGTGGAGCGCCAAAAGGTACTCTAGTGGATTGCTCGTGGCTTATGTGATCCTCATCTTGTATTGGTTGTGCGGCACCCTATTGAGGGTTTGGCATGTGAAGCCAATTAGCGCGTGAACCTCCAAGTGAGTGAATCGCCACAATGAGGACTAGCTTGCCGTCAAGCAAGTGAATCTCGGTAAAAAAATCATTGTGTTCATCATTGATTCCGAGGTGATTGGTCTTCATTGTTATTCATCCTTGTGATTGATTGGTTCCTTCATCTACACGACGGTATAATTTTCTTGATCACTCTATTTACATCACTGCAAACTAGTTGTCAAGCTCTTTAGTGTAGCTAGTTGTGAGAGCTTGCATGCTTGGTTGGTGTGGCTCTTTAGTTAGCCTTTGAGAGCACACTAACATAGAGTAGTGTCATAGCTATTGTGTGAATAGACACTATCTAAACTAGAATTGTGATAGGTGGCTTGCATTTTGAGTAGGCTAGCGCAACACTTGCTTCACCTCATAATTGTCTAACTGGTTTGTTAAGTGTTGTTGTAGAATTTTTTAATAGGCTATTCACCCCCCTCTAGCCATTAGGACCTTTCACACGCTCTCCTTTAATCCTTGAAAATGCTAGTTCCAAGAAAGCATCGGTCTTCTCAATCCATTCATCGGTGAACGAACCCTGACTAGAGCAGCCCGTGTATATCCACTCACAGTCATCCATGCTCTAGCATATCAGCAAGTAATATAAAAATCAATTGCATCGGTCTTCTCAATTGCATCCACTCACGGTCATGATTTCCAGACTTTGTTTGCTTTTTTTAGAATTTAAAAACCATTCGTCCACACGTTCGTGGTCGTGTTTCCTAAACAAGATATTTGAAATTTCTTTTCATTTCCTGAATAAGTCCTCACAATGGACTTAATAACATGAATATTATTTTTCTGCTCATTTTATTCTATTATTTGAATCACTTGCAGTTCAAAGTTGACTTATACCAAAAAATTCCCTAAAATACAATAAATTAATTAAATATAGCAAACAGGGTTGAGATGGCGACTAGAGGCGGGTGAATAGTTCCTTTTAAAACTAATCGCGTCGGCTAACCGAAACAAGTGTGGAATTATAACTATTGGTCTAGCCAAGACTACACCCCTCTATCTATGTTCACTAGCACATTTCAAAGATACTAATTTAGCAACAAAGATATCGGGCTAGCTAGAGCTCACCTAACCAATTCTAGAAGTAAGGTCACACAAACCTATGCCACTAGTACTTTAAGCGACAAGGGAGCTCCTACACATGCTAATAGGCAAAAGCACAAAGCCAACTAAGCTCCCTAGCAATGCTCAATAACAAGGCAACCAATGCCAAATTAGAGAGTGCAATTACTTAGCTACACAAACTAAGCAATGTGACTAACAAGGTTACACAAACCAAATTAGCCACGCAAGGGAGCTACTTCTATGCTACACAAGCAAGAAGATAACTAGCAAGCTACACAAGCTAACTAATTACAAAAGCAACAACACAAGCTCAATATATATGAAAGTAATCGCAAGCTTGTGTAACGGGGATGCAAATCAACAGGAAGAACAAGGTTGACACGATGATTTTTCTCCTGAGGTTCACGTGTTTGCCAACACGCTAGTCCCCATTGTGTCGACCACTCACTTGGTGGTTCGGCGGCTAATTGGCATCACCCACCAAGCCTACACGTTGGGCACCGCAAGAACCTATCTCGGAAGTGAGGGTAGCTCAATGACACGCTTTACTAAAGTTACTCTTCGAGGCTCCCGTGGGGCGAGCACAATGCCCCTCACAAGCTCTTCTCTAGAGTGCCGCACAAGCTTCTTGTGGGCTACGACGGAGACCACCACCAAGCCATCTAGGAGGTGGCAACCTCCAAGAGTAACAAGCACCACCGGCTTGCAACTCGATCACCTAGTGCCACTCGATACAACCTCATGATGCAATCGCACTAGAATCGCTCACTCACACAATAGGATGATCACTATCAAGTATGTGTGAGATGGAGAACTCCTAAGCACTCTCAAGCATGGACACAAAGTCCCCCAAGGTGCTCAGCACCAGCCATGGTCAAAACCACTTCTATTTATAGCCCCAAGGGCTAAACTAGCCGTTACCCCTTCACTGGGCAACAGTCGGGTCGACCGGACGCTCCGATCGTGTTGATCGGACGCTGGACCTCAGCGTCCGATCGCCCGATGACAGCCACGTGTCACCTACGTTCAACGGCATTCTTCCGATCTCAACGGTCATCTTTTGATCGGATGCTGGACCCTCAGCGTCCGGTCGTTTATAGTACGGTACCGACCCTGACTGAACGTGTTCGGTCGGACGTGATCGGACGCAGCCCTAGCATCCGATCACTCTCCAGTGACACTGCTTCGTCCGACAACAGGACCGGACACTGCCTCCAGCGTCTGGTCACTCTCAGAGCCAGTGTCTGGTCGACTAACCGACGCTACACGCTGACTACCACCACTGACCGGACGCTGAGCCTTAGCGTCCGGTCACTGCGTGACCAGAGTCCGATCCACTCTGTGGGACCTTTCTCATCTCGGTTTCTTCACCGAGTTGATCCACATCAACTCCAACTTCATCTCCTTTGTAAATGTGCCAACACCACCAAGTGTACACCACCATATGTATGTGTGTTAGCTTTTCACAATCATTTTCCAAAGGGTTTGCCACTCAACTTGTCACGCCACTCAATCCTAGCGACGATGCAAAGTTAGATCACTTGAGTGGCACATAGATGACCCATATACAAACAAGTTTGCTCCTCTTGATAGTACGGCCATCTATCCTAAACCTGGTCATCAACTTTTCTACACACCTATGACCGGTGAAATGAAATGCCCTTGGTTATACCTTTGCCTTGCGTATTCCATTCCATCTCCTCCAATGTCGATGCAACACATGCACCAACATGATCAACAATGATATGATCCACTTCATATCATCACGTGATCATATTGGTTCATCAATCTTGACATCACTTGCTTTTCACCGTTGCCTTCGTCCATCGGCGCCAAGTCTTGCTCAAGCTTCACCGCCACGTAGTCCATCGCTCCAAAGCCTCCGACTTGCCCTTCACGCTTGCAACTAGTTCATCAAGCCAAGTCTTATCCTGATCTTCTCCACCTTGATCACATGACTCAATGTCATGTCTCATGTGCAATGAGCTCCTTCATCATCACATGTGTGAGCTTTGCAACATCTCCAAGCCATTTTCACCTTCATGGCATATGTCGCTCACACACATGTACCTGTGGACTAATCACCTGTGTATCTCACATAAACACAATTAGTCCACCTAGGTTGTCACTCAATTACCAAAACCACACAAGGACCTTTCAATCTCCCCCTTTTTGGTAATTAATGACAACTCTACAAAGATATGGAAATTAAGCTCTTTTGGATTCATGTTGCTTGCCCAAGCAATTTTACCATATGAAAATGATTTTGGACAAGTACCACAAACCCGAGATGGTAGTATTAGCTCCCCCTACATATGTGCTAGAGTGTTTGATTTGAAGCTCGCACATATGCATAGATTGAAATTGTGGGAGAGTAAATATTATAAAATGATGCTAAGGTGTATAGAATAAACCTTTGAAGCGTGTACCAATCGGAGTTGCACCTTTAAGTTCATCCTTAGCACCATGGTTAGCTAGATATCACTTGGAAATAAAAGCACTAGATACCTTGTGAGATCAACATTAAAGGCAAGGTACTAGCATTACTTGAAAAGCATACCAAGTGTCTAGCTATCATCCTATGCACACTAGTTATCAAATCATTATTCAAGTTCTACAACTAGCATACACCACACAAGCATGCATATTGAATTTGAAAACTTATGCAATGCAAGCAAGCACATGAATATGCACATATCAAATGTAATCAATCAAAGTTCATGAGCTTGCTCCCCCTACTTGTGTGCTTCTCTTATCCAAGAATTTTGATCCATCTATTTTCTTCAATGTTGCTCCCTCTTTGTCCATGTCCATGTCCAACCTCTATTTCTTTTATATCTCATTTCTCCCCTTGTACAATCTTAATTTCTCCCCATTCAATCAAGCTTTCATATCTTTGTCAATCTCTCCCCCTTTGTCATCAATTTCCATAAAAGGTGTGCTTCTCATTGATGCAAAGGTATGCATTTGGGGTAGATGGTTGAGGCTTGAATCTTGTATTTTTGATGGACATCTTCATGATTGTTGAAATGACACTACTTGTAACTTGTATCACTTGTATCTTGTGTAGGGCTTCTTGAAATACCACACATAGAATCTTTTCTTGATACCAATTTGTGGCACACCTCCCCCTATGTGATAGCATGAGTCATCTATTTGATACACTTGAGCTCTTGTAGTTGAGAGATGCATTCTTCATTTGATGATCACTTGAAGTTGAGGATCACTTGTGGAACCATCGTCTTTCATGGTTGATATCATATATAGATGTAATACCACTTGTATGAAGTAGATACCACTTGAAAGAATCTTTTAATATGGAACCACTTGTTGGATTTATCAATAAGAACCATTTCTTGAACATTTGCTATCTTTATGAGTACTACTTATAGGATATCACTTGTGAGTTGATCTAGACATCATTTGTTGATTCTTGATAAAATACTTGAGTCTAGATACCATTTGGAACAAACAAACTAGATATCCATTTGCATTGTTGTCTTGTGCTTGTACTCTTATCACTATCATGAGCTTTTATGATTTGACTTGAACTAAATTGATTTGCCTAAGCTTTCAAGTCCGGTTTGAACCAATGACAAGCTTCTTCACACCTTTTACAAGGGTTATCTTGCCAATGTTGTACTTGTCACTTGTTAGCAATCCAAATTGAGTCAAGTACTTGAGATCACTAGCTCATGAACAAATTTATGTACTAACCACTAGATCAAGTAATTATTCAAACAATAGTGGTAGGTTATGAATTTAAGCATTTCATTTGTTATGCATGATCCTATGAAGCATCTACTATATGCATTAACCACATACTAGTAAGGGATGAAATGATCATGCACATTACAATGATACCTTTGCTATGTTGGAGTAGAGGATAGTCACATAGATTCCAATTCATTACTCCAATAGCAATGTGAAGTCTAATTATAAGCTTGGTGAAGACCAATAGATACCATTTTGAATTCTATTCTTCACCCATATGAAATGAAACCACTTATGATCAAGTGCACTTTCTTGTTGTGGTTGGCTTGCTTTATCTTTTGATCTTTGCTTGCATGAGAGTATCAATTTGAGAATACCACTTGAAATATCATGACTAGCTCTCTTTTGGGTGTTGCTTGCTTTTCTTGATCAACCTTTTTGATTTACTTCAACTAAGCATCTCAAATGTTCCTTGGATCACCACTTCCATGTTAGCCTTCCAAGTACCGCACTTGGTTCACCTACACATAGGCGGCAAGCCCCTACACTAGGGAGAAGTGACCTCTCTCCAAGAACCATTATTGACACTCACTTGAAATAACTTGATTGATTGATCCAAGTGATGGACTTAACTTGGTGAGTAACCTTGATTCCTTCTTTAAGTCCTTTTCTTTCTTCTTGTTTAAGTCCTTTTCTTTCTACCAAATGATCTCAAATAGTCACTAGAACTTAAACTTCAACTTTAACTTGAGTTTGATCTTGATCTTCATCTTGAGTACCAAAGGTGTGCAAAGTACACTCCTCAATCAAATGTCCTTATACTCATATCTTGTCATGCTTCTAGATCATCACAAAACCAAACTTAGGTACCTCAAATACTTGTAAACATGTTTCCAACTTGAAGACCTTTCAATCAAAGTGACTTTAGATTAATCCAATATTTGTCACTTTTCTGGCAGATTCTGTACCCTTCAAAGAAATAAGCATATCTCCCAAAGTACAAATCCAAATGCCACGAAATTTGGTGGAGATGTGATTAACTAAGTTATCTAGCAGCTGTAAAAATTTGAGCTTCATTTGACTTCTAGATTGCTGCCATATATCAATTCTTCCACCACTGCTACATGCTAAAAACTGCTGCACTATAGCTGACAAGATCCACTCCAAATCCAAAGCATTTCTTATCCAATTCTCATGAAAATTGTACATCATCTTATACCATAAGTCTAGAGCATGTACACAAATTTTTATGCCAATCCAATAAGTTTTGATTACTCAAACATGGCTAAGATCACAGCTAGCTCAGATTCTCAATTATAGGACAGATTTCAACAATTGAGCTATACTTCATCAAATATGAATCAAACTTGAAACTAACTTGTTTGAATACTTTCATAAGGCATATATCCATTCAAACCACTTACTAAATATCATCTTATGAACTTATCCAACACAAATCAATCCAAACTTGATTACTAAGCAATTATCCATTCAATCAATTTATAGCAAGCAACTTTGCATATTTATCCAATTCAATCAACTCATATGCACCCAAATGAAATGATCAACAAGAGATATACCTTGGTTAGCTCATGATCATCCAATCAGCAAGATTCAACTCAAATATTTGCAAGTCATCAAATAATATCCAATGAATCACCAACAACTTAAATTATAGCACTTGTATGTTGATAGCGCTTGGACTTCACTCAATTTTCTCTTGGTATTGGGTTTGTATGTGCACTAAGCTTCATAACTTGATTCAACATATGATGAACAATATGAGATCAATTGAATCAAGTCTCCAATGCCGATGATACCTACTATCAATCATCCACTTTTTGATGGTACCCAAACAAGTTTGGGTCCTCTCAAGTTAGGAGCAACATACTTAGGCAATGCCTTAGTATGAGTAGCGGAATGTTTTGCAATAGCAACCATAGATGCACCATTACCATCCTTTCTAAGCACATTATTATCAACAATTGAAATAGGCTTAGAAATATCACCTAGGGGACATGAATGTGCCATGTGTCCCCTTTCCCGGCATGAGTAGCACTTTCTTTTTGCTTGAGCCTTCTCTTCTTTGCTCATGTGGTGCTTCTCATTGCCTTGCCTCTCATGGATTGCTTGAGCCTTCTTCTCAAGCTTGGTAGGACACTTAGTGGCAAAGTGTCCCATACTTCCACACTTGAAGCACTTGATATGAGCATAATCTTTCTTCTCATCTTCATTCTTGCTCATCATCTTGGCATCTTGAGTTTGCATTGGATGCCTTGCCTTTCCACCCCTTCTTGTTTTATTCTTCTTCATCATTAAGTCACCACCATCTTCATGGTTGATCATGATTTGAACTTGGGGTGTCTTCTCTTGCTCAACTTGTGGTTTTGGTTGAGGCTTCACTTGTTGCTTCACCAATTGCTTGGTTGGGCACATTGAGGTAAGATGACCCCAAGTGCGGCACTTGAAGCACTTGACATGCTTGAGCCTCTCTTCTTTTTTTATCTTCTTGAGCTTCTCAATGTTAGGGCAACTATTTGTAAGGTGTCCCGCTTCATGACACCGGTAGCACATGGTATGAGAGAGTTTTCTTTGTTGTAGCTTCTTCATCTTCATTTCTCTCTTTCTTTTGCCCTTTGTCATCTTCTTCTTGAAGCCAAGGCCACACTTGTCACCATAGTTTCTTTGAGTATTCAACATGTGCTCAAAGGTGACTTTTGAGTTGTAGCACTTCTCTAGCTTGTTGCTCAATTTCTTCACTTTATTTTTGAGCTCATTGTTCTCCTTCAAAAGGTTAGTCTCACAAGACATAGAAGTAGAACAAGCATCTATATGTGAAGAGCATAGCATATCTAATAAATCATCACAAGAGGTGGATACATGCTTCTTGCCTACATCACAAGGGTTAGCAACAATTTGTGATTTATCATTTGATCCATGTGATGAGCTCTCATTATTTTTAAGTTTCTTTGTAAACATTTTAATGAGAGAAGCATGTTGTTCTAACAATTCATCATGAGATGCAAGTAGTGTCTTATGATTCAATTTTAGCTCATTATGTGAAGATTTATAAGCATCAAGTATTTTTTTATGTTCTTCACAAGTGTTCTTTAGAAATGAGTTTTCGTTTTCTAAGTTCAATGTTTTAGCTTTCTCATTTTTTAAAGACATGGTCATGCTAGCAAGTCTACTAACAAGCTCATCATATGAATCAACATGATCAACCACATTATCATTTGATACCTTGGTGTCACCTTGTGACATGAGACAATGTGGTGTAGTTGGAGAGCTTGTAGTAGCATCAACATCATGGCTTGAGCATGAACCAACATCATCATCAAGATCACCATCAAGTGTGCTTGAGATAGAATCGTCATGTGCAACACTTGTGGCATCATCATCAACCTTGTCAAGTGAACTTGTAGTGGATCGATCATCATCATTATCACTAGACCATGAGGTGGAGCAATCTTCCACAATCACCAAGTTGTGTTCATGCTCAACACACTCATGTACCTCCTTCTTAGGCTCATCCTCCTTCTCGAATTTGCCATCATCCCATGTGGAGGAATCACCGAAGGTTTCCTTGATGGACTCCCATATCTCACGAGCGGTTCCCTTGATGTTTACTTGTTTCATCAAATCAAAGCTTAAAGCATCCATTAGAAAACAACAAGCATGTGCATCAAATTCATAGAGAACTCTTTGAGCTTTGATGAGATTTCTATGGTCCAAGACATGGGTGAGACCACTTGTGATAACCCACCAAAATTTAGGTCCCTTTGCACGAAAATGATCAAGCATGTGATTTTTCCAAAGTGCAAAGTTTGTGCCATAAAAAATGTGTGCCTCACAAACATCTAGCCCATTAGGCGCCATCCTCTCAGGTCGGTGAAGACCACAAATGAGAGATCGGGCTCTGATACCAATTGAAAGGGTCGAGATGGCAACTAGAGGGGGGTGAATAGTTCCTTTTAAAACTAATCGCGTCGGCTAACCGAAACAAGTATGGAATTATAACTATCGGTCTAGCCAAGACTACACCCCTCTATCTATGTTCACTAGCACCTTTCAAAGATACTAATTTAGCAACAAAGATGCCGAGCTAGCTAGAGCTCACCTAACCAATTCTAGAAGCAAGGTCACACAAACCTATGCCACTAGTACTTTAAGTGACAAGGGAGCTCCTACACATGCTAATAGGCAAAAGCACAAAGCCAACTAAGCTCACTAGCAATGCTCAATAACAAGGCAACCAATGCCAAATTAGAGAGTGCAATTACTTAGCTACACAAACTAAGCAATATGACTAACAAGGTTACACAAACCAAATTAGCCGCGCAAGGGAGCTACTTCTATGCTACACAAGCAAGAAGATAACTAGCAAGCTACACAAGCTAACTAATTACAAAAGCAACAACACAAGCTCAATATATATGAAAGTAATCGCAAGCTTGTGTAATGGGGATGCAAATCAATGGGAAGAACAAGGTTGACACGATGATTTTTCTCCTGAGGTTCACGTGTTTGCCAACATGTTAGTCCCCATTGTGTCGACCGCTCACTTGGTGGTTCGGTGGCTAATTGGCATCACCCGCCAAGCCTGCACGTTGGGCACCACAAGAACCTATCCCGGAAGTGAGGGTAGCTCAATGACACGCTTTACTAAAGTTACTCTTCGCGGCTCCCACGGGGCGAGCACAATGCCCCTCACAAGCTCTTCTCTGGAGTGCCGCACAAGCTTCTTGCGGGCTACGACGGAGACCACCACCAAGCCGTCTAGGAGGTGGCAACCTCCAAGAGTAACAAGCACCACTGGCTTGCAACTCGATCACCTAGTGCCACTCAATACAACCTCATGATGCAATCGCACTAGAATCGCTCACTCACACAATAGGATGATCACTATCAAGTATGTGTAAGATAGAGGACTCCTAAGCACTCTCAAGCATGGACACAAAGTCCCCCAAGGTGCTCAGCACCAGCCATGGCTGAAAGCCACTTCTATTTATAGCCCCAAGGGCTAAACTAGCCGTTACCCCTTCACTAGGCAACAGTTGGGTCGACCGGATGCTCCGGTCGTGTTGACCAGACGTTGGACCTCAGCGTCCGGTCACCCGATGATAGCCACATGTCACCTGCGTTCAACAGCATTTTTCTGATCTCAACGGTCATCTTCTGACCAGACGCAGTAGCTTCAACTGACCGGACGCTGGACCCTTAGTGTCCGATCGTTTACAGTAGGGTACCAACCCCGACCGGACGTGTTCGATCGGATGTGATCGGACACAACCCTAGTGTCCGGTCACTCTCCAGTGACACTGCTTCGTCCAACAACAGGACCAGACACTGCCTCTAGCATCTAGTCACTCTCAGAGCCAGCGTCCAGTCGACTGACCGACGCTGCATGCTGACTGCCACCACTAATCGGACGCTGAGCCTCAGCGTCCGATCACTATGTGACCAGAGTCCGATTTACTCTGTGGGACCTTTCTCATCTCCGTTTCTTCACCGAGTTGATCCACATCAACTCCAACTTCATCTCCTTTATAAATGTGCAAACACCACCATGTGTATGTGTGTTAGCTTTGCACAATCATTTCCCAAAGGGTTAGCCACTCAACTTGTCACGCCACTCAATCCTAGCGACGATGCAAAGTTAGATCACTCGAGTAGCACATAGATGACCGATATGCAAACAAGTTTGCTCCTCTTGATAGTATGGCCATCTATCCTAAACCCGGTCATCAACTTCTCTACACACCTATGACCGGTGAAATGAAATGCCCTAGGTTATACCTTTGCCTTACGCATTCCATTCCATCTCCTCCAATGTCGATGCAACACATGCACCAACATGATCAACAATGATATGATCTACTTCATATCATCATGTGATCATATTGGTTCATCGATCTTGACATCACTTGCTTTTCACCGTTGCCTTCGTCCATCAGTGCCAAGTCTTGCTCAAGCTTCACCGCCACGCGGTCCATCGCTCCAAAGCCTCCGACTTGCCCTTCACACTTGCAACCGGTTCATCAAGCCAAGTCTTATCTTGATCTTCTCCACCTTGATCGCATGACTCAATGTTATGTCTCATGTGCAATGAGCTCCTTCATCATCACATGTGTGAGCTTTGCAACATCTTCAAGCCATTTTCACCTTCATGGCATATGTCGCTCACACACATGTACCTGTGGACTAATCACCTGTGTATCTCACATAAATACAATTAGTCCACCTAGGTTGTCACTCAATTACCAAAACCACACAAGTGTTAGATTAATTTGGGCCAGGCCCATTATTTATTCTAATTAATCAAATAAACTTCAAAGGCTCACAATTATTGTTAAGTGGAAAAGTGATTAGTACCACATGGGAAATTCACTAAAAAGGTTCTCAACTTAAATAGTGAGTCTTAAGACTCTCACATAGACAAGTTGAGAGGGAGAACTAGGGGGCCACACGCGCGCGCCACCGAGCCGAGCCACGCCGTGCGCCCGCGCGTGACGCGCCGGGCCGGGCCGGGCCGGGCTAGGCCGAGGCCATGGACCGTGGCCTGGCTTGGCCTGGCCTGGCCTGGTTTTGTCGCTTGGCCCAACCGAAACCCTAGCCGTCGCAGCCAACTCCCAACGCCCAACCACCCTGTCCAGGTTCATTCCCCCGACAGGGCCTAACGGACAGATGGGGAACAACGCGGCTATAAGGGGGGGCGCCCTTGTCTGGCGGGGGACAGACCCGACTCTTCCTCTTCCTCCTCTCCGCAACATCTGAGCATTGAGCTGTTTGTCTGCATCGAGCTGTTCGTCTGCATCTCCGACCAGAGTTCCCTGCGCGCATAGGGAGCTTTGGTAGCAGGCCTCCAGAACTTCCCCCATCAAGCATACCTGCACGGGTAGGTAGGGAATCAAGTTTTTGGGGAGTGCCGGCTTCCCGGCGTGACTGCTGCCCCATCTCTGCTTCTGTAGATTCCTGTTTGGGTGCTTCTACTTCCTAATGGGAGAGTCCGTGGTACTGCTCTGACACTACACCTGCTTCTACTTCCTAACGGCAGAGTCCGTGCTACTGCTTCGACACCGCACCTGCTTCTGCTTCCTGACAGGAGAGTCCCGTGCTACTGCTCCGACACCGCACCTGTAGAAGCTTCCCGGCGTGACCTCCTCTGCAACATGGTGGACATGAGGAGGACTGGTGCCCGCACCAATGCCACCGATGGAGAAGATGGTGGCTCACTATCCGCGGGTACCAGCAGTCCCACCCTAGGGTATAAACCTAATCCCACTGTGCGCTATTGTTCATATGCTTTTCTGTTAGCGTTGATACCGTACTTGGTTGCTACTCCGTTAAATACTACCTGCAGTAGTGGTGGTGTTACAGTATGGTTAGTGGTACTGTTACTATTGGTTAAGTCATTTTTATGGATTAATATAAGTCATAAATTGACCAAATGTTCAACAATCCAAAAACTTGATAGGTCTTTTTTGGCTGCTAGTTTTGCTACGTCACTAAAACCACCACCATTGAAAGATGATGGATCCAACTATAAAGTGTGGTGTGTCCGTTCCAAGCTTTGGTTCACTAGTATGCGTTGTGAGCACGTGATCAAGGGAAAGCACATTGAACCTCCTTTCTCTCACGAGGAGATTAAGTTCAATGAGGCAGATAACTTGTTCAAGGGGGCTCTCATCAGCATATTAGCTGAAAGCATGGTGCAAGTGTACATGGATATGGACACTGGCAAGGACATGTGGGATGCACTTGAGGCCAAGTTCGGTGTTGTCAATGCTAGCACTGAGCTGTACATCATGGAGAAGTTCTATGACTACAAGATGGTCGATGACTGATCTGTAGTAGAGCAGGCTCATGAGATACAGATGCTGGCAAAGGAACTCCAGAACAATGAGTGTGAGTTGCCTGACAAGTTTGTGGCAGGCGGTATCATCGCTAAGCTGCCACCTACTTGGTCGAGCTTTGCCACTACTCTAAAGCACAGGAGGCAAGTGTTCAGTGTGACTGATCTCATTGCTACTCTTGGTGTGGAGGAGAATGCTAGGGCAAAGGACACTCATGGCAAGAAAGTGCATGAGGAAGGTTCTAGCGCCAATCTGGTGCAAAAGAAGAACTTTCATGCCGCATAGAGGACGAATAAAAACAAGCCTACAGTCAAGCCTAAAGCTGCAACTTTTAAGAAGAAGGGCAAGGAAAAAGAAAAGGGTCTTTGCTTTGTCTGCGGTGCATCTGACCATTGGGCAAAAGAGTGCCCTGACCGCAAGGACAAGCAGAAGAAGACCGCAAACATGGTTGTTAGCGAATCTAGAGGATCTGGGTACGGTAATCATCTACCTACAATTTTTTTAGTTTGTCTCTCGCCTGAGTGGTGGGTTGACACGGGTGCTAACATTCATGTATGTTATGATGTTTCTTTGTTTTCTTCTTATTAGGAACAAAGAGGTTGCTCCTTGCTGATGGGAAACGGTACGCATGCTGTTGTACTTGGTGTTGGTACGATCAATCTGAAGTTTACTTCAGGAAAGATCGTGCAGCTAAAGAACGTGCAGCATGTCCCCTCCATCAAGAATCTTGTTAGTGGGTCTCTATTGTGTAGAGACGGCTTTAGACTTGTGTTTGAGTCCAATAAATGTGTTGTATCCAAGTATGGAACCTTTGTTGGAAAAGGCTATGAAAGCGGAGGCTTGTTCCGCTTCTCTTTGATGGATTCTTGTGATAAAATTGTGAACCATGTGAGAAGTGATGATGAGTCTAATGTTTGGCATTCCTGACTCTGTCACATCAATGTTGGTTGTATGACGCGCTTAGCTAGTTTAAAATTAATCCCTAAAATCGATCTGGTCAAAGGGTCTAAGTGCCATGCTTGTGTTCAAGTGAAGCAACCTCGCAAGCCTCACAAGGCTGTGAAAGAGGCGAGAAATTTGGCACCGCTAGATCTCATTCATTCTGATCTGTGCGAGATGAATGGTGTGTTGACCAAAGGAGGAAAGAAATATTTCATGACTCTTATTGATGATAGCACTAGATTTTGCTATGTGTACTTGCTAAAAACAAAGGATGAAGCAATGCATTATTTTAAAATCTATAAAGCTGAAGTAGAGAACCAATTGGAAAGAAAAATCAAACGGTTGAGGTCTGATCGTGGGGGAGAATACTTTTCACATGAGTTTGATTCATTATGCGAGGAACATGGAATTATTCATGAGAGGACGCCTCTATACTCCCCCCAATCCAATGGGATTGTTGAACGAAAGAATCGCACTCTAACTAATTTGGTTAACGCCATGTTAGACACTGCGGGACTTTCTAACGAATGGTGAGGTGAGGCTATATTGATGGCATGTCATGTCCTGAATAGAGTTCCTACAAAGAATAAAGAAGTAACACCATTCGAGGAATAAGAAAAGAAAAGGTTGACTCTCTCATACCTGCGCACTTGGGGATGCTTGGCCAAGGTGAATGTGCCAATCGTCAAAAAACGCAAACTTGGACCAAAAACTGTAGATTGTGTGTTCCTCGGTTACGCTTTACACAGCGTCGGCTATAGATTCCTAGTTGTAAGCTCTGGAGTACCTGACATGCATGTCGGTGCAGTGATTGAGTCTAGAGATTCTATATTCTTTGAGAATGAATTTCCTATAAGAGGAAATGTACCTAGCACATCTAGTCAAAAACCTATTGATTCCCCCGTGGCACCAACAGAACATCTTAAACAAACATGTGTTGAGAATCCTGAGGAGGATAATAGTGGAGCTACTCGAAAGAGTAAGAGACAGAGGACTGTAAAGTCTTTTGGTGATGATTTCACTATATACCTCGTGGATGACACTCCAAGCACCATTGCTGAGGCATTTTCCTCTCCCGATGCTGACTACTGGAAGGAAGCAGTGCGAAGTGAGATGGATTCAATTATGACCAATGAAACTTGGGAGATTGTTGATCATCCTTATGGGTGCAAGCCTAGAGGATGTAAATGGGTGTTCAAGAAAAAGCTTAGGCCTGATGGTACGATTGAAAAGTACAAGGCAAGGCTTGTGGCTAAGGGTTATACCCAAAAAGAAGGCGAGGACTTCTTTGATACTTATTCACCAGTGGCCCGATTGACCACAATCCGAGTACTGCTTGCCCAGGCTGCGTCTCATGGTCTTTTCGTTCATCAGATGGATGTTAAGATGGCTTTCCTAAATGGAGAGTTAGATGAGGAGATCTACATTGATTAGCCTGATGGTTTTGTAGTAGAAGGTCAAGAAGGAAAGGTGTGTAAATTATTGAAGTCTTTGTATGGCCTAAAACAAGCACCTAAGCAATGGCATGAAAAGTTTGATAAAACTATAACATCTGCTGGCTTTGTTGCGAATGAAGCTGATAAATATGTGTACTACTGCTATGGTGGGGGAGAAGGAGTAATCCTGTGCTTGTATGTGGATGACATACTAATCTTTGGGACAAGCCTCAATGTGATTGAGGAAGTCAAGGACTTTCTGTCAAAGAGCTTTGACATGAAGGATTTGGGAGTGACTGATGTGATACTAAACATCAAACTACTAAGGGGAGAAAATGGTGGGGTAACACTTGTACAAACTCACTATGTGGAAAAGGTACTGAGTCGCTTTGGTTATAGTGACTGCAAGCCTGTGTCCACTCCCTATGATCCAAGCGTGATCCTAAGAACCAAAGAATAATGAGGGATCAGTTGAGATACTCCCAAATCATTGGCTTGCTAATGTACTTGGCTAGTGCAACGAGGCCTGACATCTCATTTGCTGTGAGCAAATTAAGCCGGTTTGTTTCAAATCCGGGAGATGATCACTGGCGTGCTCTTGAAAGAGTATTGCGCTATCTAAAGGGAACGTCGAGCTTTGGCATTCACTATACTAGGTACCCAAAGGTACTCGAGGGCTATTGTGATGCAAATTAGATATCTGATGCTGATGAGTTAAAGGCCACAAGTGGATATGCATTCACACTTGGAGGTGGCGTTGTTTCCTAGAAGTCTTGCAAGCAGACCATCTTAACAAGGTCAACAATGGAAGCAAAACTTGCAGCACTTGATACCGCTACTGTTGAGGCTGAATGGCTTCGTGAGCTCCTTATGGATTTGCCGGTGGTTGAAAAACCTGTGCCCGTAATTTCTATGAACTGTGATAACCAAACAGTAATTATCAAGGTAAACAGTTCAAAGGACAACATGAAGACCACTAGGCATGTAAAGCGGCGATTAAAATCTGTTAAAAAATTGAGAAACTCTGGAATAATAGCATTGGACTATGTCCATATGTCTAAAAATCTGACAGATCAATTTACTAAGGGACTATCACGTAATGTGATAGATAGTGCATCAAGTGAGATGGGACTGAGACCCACATGAAGTTCTATCATAGTGGCAACCTGTCCTATGTGATCGGAGATCCCGTGAATTAGGATGGTGAAACAAGCTATGGATAGACTGAGGGAAGAGACCCTTTTAATAAAGGTCAATCTCTTGAGTAATGCACTTCTCTTCCTATCTATATGACAGGTTGGCAAATACCTCAATGTGATCCGAGTGGCTTAATGAGAAGCAAAGATGTCGGCCTACAGGGCATCTTAAAGGAACACACCTATGTGAGTTCGATTGCTAGTCACAATCTATGAGATTTGGGTGATCTCTAAATACTCATGAATAGGCCAGGAGTATGACTTATATGCTCTAACCAGAGGGGATGCTACAGGCAGCCTAGTATCAGTAAAGAAATCGAGTGAGCCTCACTTTGCACAAAACTATCAATTCAAGCCATAGTCTATTGGTCAGTTGTAAATGAGTGTAAACTCCTTTTCTAGATGGATGTTCAACTTAACAGTCTCCATCGAAACACTGGTATATCAAACAAGCTCAGAACTGAAGATATTAACTGTGGACTTCTGAAGTTTGGTGGGGATTGTTAGATTAATTTAGGCCAGGCCCATTATTTATTCTAATTAATCAAATAAACTTCAAAGGCCCACAATTATTGTTAAGTAGAAAAGTGATTAGTACCACATGAGGAATTCACTAAAAAGGTTCTCAACTTAAATAGTGAGTTTTAAGACTCTCACATAGACAAGTTGAGAGGGAGAACCAGGAGGCCACACGCGCGCGCCACCGCCACCGCCGAGCCGAGCCGCGCCGCCCGCTCGCACGTGCCGCGCCAAGGCCGTGGGCATGGGCGTGGGCCTGGCTTGGCCTGGCCTAGTTTTGTCGCTTGGCCCAACCGAAACCCTAGCCGCCACAGCCAACTCCCAACACCCAACCACCCTGTCTAGGTTCATTGCCCCGACAGGGCCTAACGGACAGATGGGGAACGGCGCGGCTATAAGGGGGGCGCCCCTGTCCGGCGGGGGACAGACCCGACTCTTCCTCTTCCTCCTCTCCGCAACATCTGAGCGTTGAGCTGTTCGTCTGCATCTCCGACCGGAGTTCCCTGCGCGCACATGGAGCTTCAGTAGCAGGCCTCTGGAACTTCCCCCGTCAAGCGTACCTGCACGGGTAGGCGAGGAATCAAGTTTTTGGGGAGTGCCGGCTTCCCGGCGTGACTGCTGCCCCGTCTCCGCGTCTGCAGATTCCTGTTCGGGTGCTCCTACTTCCTGACGGGAGAGTCCGTGCTATTGCTCCAACACCGCACCTGCTTCTGCTTCCTGACGGGAGAGTCCGTGCTACTGCTCCGACACCGCACCTGCTTCTGCTTCCTGACGGGAGTCCCGTGCTACTGCTCTGACACCGCATTTGCAGAAGCTTCCCGGCGCGACCTCCTCTGCAACATGGTGGACACGAGGAGGACTGGTGCCCGCACCAATGCCACCGACGGAGAAGATGGTGGCTCACTGTCCGCGGGTACCGGCAGTCCCACCCTAGGGTATAAACCTAATCCCACTGTGCGCTATTGTTCATATGCTTTTCTGTTAGTGTTGATAGCGTACTTGGTTGCTGCTCCGTTAAATACTACCTGCAGTAGTGGTAGTGTTACAGTATGGTTAGTGATACTGTTACTATTGGTTAAGTCGTTTTTATGGATTAATATAAGTCGTAAATTGACCAAATGTTCAACAACAAGGACCTTTCACTTTGCCGAGTGTCTAGCTTTGCCGAGTGTTTGCCGAGTGCCTAGCTTTGCTGAGTGTTATTTTTTTTTTGCCTTTTTTACCGAGCGCAATTATTTTGCCGAGTGTTTTTTTAAGCACTTGACAAAGAGTTTCTTTGCCGAATGCTCGATATAATGCACTCGACGAACAATCTTGCACTCGACAAATACCCAGTTTCCGGTAGCAGAGTGGTGGGTTAGTTAAGGGTGCCGGTCAAAATGTGCTTTGCATGTCCACGTCTGGCCGGTCAGTGACAGTGAACCGGTGTTGTGATAATTAAATTAAAGATCAGGCAACTAAGCAGCTTGGGGTCAATCAGTACATGATCTACTTGGCCTGCTTTGTTTTGACCGCTCCGGTCGTCTAATAATTGTTGGTCCAGAACATGCAGGAGAAGTACACGTCCTAAATTACTCGAACCGTGAATAGGCCCCTACTTTGGCCCCTACTTTATATTTCAGTATCCTCTCACTCTCACTGGTTGTTTAGTTCACAAAATTTTGCTAAATTTTTTAAGATTTTCGTCACATTGAATCTTTGGACGCATGCATGAAACATTAAATATAAATAAAAATAAAACTAATTACACAGTTTAGACGAAATTCACGAGACGAATCTTTTAAGCCTAATTAGACTATAATTGGATACTAATTGTCAAATAACAACGAAAGTACTACAGTACCATTTTCCAAAAAAATATCGCCAACTAAACACGGCCTCATTTTTACATCTAGTCCAACAGAAACCTTCAAATTGGACCCCTCAAATCAATCCAACAGTCAAGGACATATGGGTCCACCCCTCATTCCCGCCTCGCTCATGCCGACTGAGCTATCCACCCGCGTCTCGCCCCTCGTGCCGCCTCTCAGCCCTCACTTCATCGCACCAATGAACAACGAGGCGGATCTCGCCCATTGTGGCCAGAATCTCACCCTCGTCAAGCAAGGGCCGCACACCTTGGACCTCGCTTGGGAGGTGTCCGTTAGTGGGGAGGAGGCCATCATCGTCGTCTGCGGAGAGGCTCGTTGGGGGAGAGGACCCATGAGAGCCACCGGACACGGGCGGGGTGTGGGCGGGGATGCGGAGAAGAAACCGAGCGTCCATAGGAAACTACCGCAACAGTGAATTTGAGGGCTTGGTCCTCTCAAATTTGAGGGCTCCAGCAGGCCCCTACTGATTTGTACTACCTCCGTCCTAAAAAGAATGCAACTATGGGTTGCGTGCCACAAAAAGTGATCCACGTTTGACTAAGTTTTTAGTGAATAATATTCACAGTTATGCATTTAAATTAATTTATTATGAAAATACATTTCGTAATTAATCTGATGGTATTTATTTAGTATCATAAACATGAATATTTTTTATCTGTAATTGGTCAAACTTAAGGTACTAAAACATAATACCGTGCTAGATTTGCAATCTTTGGGGACAGAGGTAGTAGTTTTTACCTTATAGCCCTTAAAAGTAGGATGATAACTCAAGTAGGGACACTACTAGAGTTTAAAAAGCCTTAACGAATCGAACATGCTAAGATGGAAATAATCCCCGGTGAGCAAACAAACTAAGCAATCCATGTATTTTTAGCAAATCTAAGAACAACGGGGAAGCTTAATATGAATGCTTTAGCACTGATCTCAGAACATAAGCATAAAAGCTCCCGTCTCTGGATCAAGCGGTCTATCACCGACTCCTAATCAATCAGAAAAGTACTATTCGCTGATTTGCTGTGAGAGAAAAATACTGTTACTTTATTGAAAAGGTACGGCTAAAAAGACAAGCGAACAGGACCAAGCGGAGAATCCGATAGACTCCATATCAAGGGATTGTCTTGGCATTGAGGTAAAGCACAAGTTAGATTTGCTAGATTATCAAAACCTAAAGAGTCGGCTAGTCACGCGTATCTAGCGCTCTTCTGATATACTAGTATTTTTTTTTTGACTGAGTGCCCCTTGGTTGAAAAAGGAGAAGTATATGTTTTTCCAATGGAAAAGGGACAGTCCGTCCTCTGTACTTGGCTACTCTTTCACTTAGTGCTTTTGGCAGCAATTGCTCCCTTTCGGCGTTCGGATATGTGAGCTACCAGCGGTCTATTTGATCCTATAGTTGTCAGTTCACTAGTTATTAGTCTAGATTAGCTTTCCTTTATCAACTAGTTAGTGAGGTGTGGATTGAAAATTGGTCGAACTATTTTGATGGTTTAGGACTAAACTTAGATTGATTATTAGCATTATTTTATTTTCGCATCGCAAAACTTATGTTTGTGTAATGGTTGTAGTTGTTATTTTTGCTAAATTGGAGCCTATGCTCATTATTTGTTTTTTCTTGTTGACAATACCCCTGCTCAGTGTTAAATTTCTGGCTCTGCTCCTTGTAAAAACTTTATAGTGCTTAGTTAGTAATATCTAAACAGGCCCTGTACCAGGTACTATGAAGTTGTAGAGGCTAGAAACTACTCCCTTCGTCCAAAATAAAAGCACGTTTAGGATTCTAAGTATGCAAGTTACTGTACCTAAGAAATTACAATTTTACCCCTAAAAAGTGTAGCTTGGCACTGTAATGATTGCCGTAGCATTCGAATGAAGCCAACAACAGTACAAGGGATGAGAGGCTTCTGGAATCAAGTAAGAGGTAGCCTCCTTTGGGGTTTTTCTTTTTTTTCCACAACTTAATATTTTATTGTCTTGGTCTAACGTGTTTCCTTGGTCCCACGCCTTATATTGTCTTTTATTTTGGGACAAAACTTGAAACACATATGTGTTTTTATTTTGGGCCGAGGGAGTAGTAGAATGTGATGTGATGACTGAGGCTGTTTTTGGCATGGCTGCCAGGGGCTCCGGCTCCTCCTCTTATTCACTGTAGCGTCATTGTTTGTCACTGTAGAAAGGAGCTGTTTTACTCCCGAGAAAAAAAAAATGAACTAGAAAGATGAGGAGCCGGAGAAACCACGATTTAAAGCTTCACCGGTTCCTTGCTACAGTGTCGCTATAGTGTGTACAGTGGAGGAGCCAGAGCCGTAAGACAGCCTAACCGTTGAGATGTCATTACCGTGCATCAGGCGATAGCAACAGGTCCGGGGGAGGGCGAGGTACCTGTCTCTGTCGTGTGGATCCGAGCATGTCCCTCCCCCCCCCCCCCCCCCCCCCCCCCCCCGCGCCCCCGGGCCACAGGCCACAACGCACGGCGATCCCGCGTGCGCTTCAGCAGCCCAGTCGCGTCCCGTGGCCCGTGCCTCGTCCGCATCGGTCACAGTCAGTGTGATACTTGTGGTTAGGGCTCGGCTAATCGGCTTCAGGCTCCATGAATCGACGGAAGGCACTGCCGACGATGCTGAGATATAATGCACTGTAGCACTGATGTACTCCCGCGTTCCCCATTTACTCTCCCCGTCTCAAAAAGAGTGCAACTACGTGCTGCATGCCAGCAAATATAGTTCACGTTTGATCAATTTTTTAGTAAATATTATTTACATTTATGGTTCTAAAATAATTTATTATAAAAATATATTTCGGAATTAATCTAATGATAATTATTTGATATCATAAATATTGATAGTTTTTTATCTATAATTGATCAAACTTGTAAGATATAAAACAACGGCAGTGTGCTAGAATTGCATTATTTCTTGAACGACGGGAGTAAGTGTCACCATGGTAATCGTGTCGTTCAAATTTTCTCAAATTTGATTAAGTTTATAGAAAATATTAGCAATATTTGTATCTCTGGATAAATTTACTAAGAAAATAGATTTAACCATATCTAATGTTACTAATTATGACTATAAATATTAATATTGTATTTATATATTTAGTTAAAGTTAAGTACGTTTGACTTCTCGAAAAATAAGAACGACAAATTAAAAAAAGGACAAAGGGAGTAGCAAGGAGCCGTTTTGATTTTCGAAGGTAAAAAATAAACTGAATAAGAGGAAAGAGCTAGCGAGCCGCCAGGATTTCAAGCTTCACCAGCTCCATATACGCTACAATAGTACATAGTAGTCTACAACCTTGCTTGGAACGGCTTCTCAGCTGCTCCGGTGAAAAAAATCGGACAAAGGCTCCCAAACGCAGCGCTTCGGTACCGACTTTCTTTTCCGTGCTTCTTCTCCCCATGCTGTTTTCACGTAAAATCAGAAGAGGCCTTAGGCGAGCGTCGGGAGAAATCCAACCGATCCAGCAACAACCGCGATGAGTGCTACTGGATCTGGCGGTCATTCCTAGTCGCCATGAGCACGCCCTCCGGCAGCTGCTCCTCCCTCCGCGACGGACGCCCTCCTCTTCGGCGGCGGTTCCTCTCTCCGTGACGAGCATGACCTTCGACGGCAGCTCCTCCCTATGTGCCTCCGACGGCTGCTCGTGCTCGCGAGTTCTCACCACCTCCAACTTCTCCATGGAAGATAGCTCCCAAATGCCATGCTTTTTGCCGCTTTGATTCTAGTCGAAACCAACTTAGTGAGGAAGCCAACTTTGAATCAAACGGCCTATTCGCTGGTTGGTTTCTGGGCTGGTTTGGGCTGGCTGGTGCTGGTTTGTTGTGAGAGAAAAGTACTGTTGGTTGGCTGATTTGGGACTGGCTAAAACCAACAAACGAACAGGCTGAAAGCATGGTCCAGCAAAACTGTCCCAAACAGGACCTACAATAGCAGAGCCAGAGTAGCCAGGAGCTGTGTATTGTGCAGTGAGCAACTGATACACGAAACATCAGCGACCTTATCCCCAGTGGTATCCTCGAGTTATAGGTAAACCGTGTACTAGTACTGTACCTACTAACCACCCAAAGTATCAACACACGCCATCAAGGTTCTGCAACTGGGGAGTCGGAACTCACATGTTCATGTCTTTAGAAGCCGTATATATGAAATCTTTATACGCCCTGTTCGTTCGGCTTATAAACCGTATATTTTCAGGCCAACGAAACTATATTTTTCTCTCACAACAAATTAACTAATATTACTTTTAGTCATGACTTATAAGCCAAGCGAAAAGAACAATATATACACTTGCCATGTTGAAACTTAAAACATTGTTAAACCATACATCATGGGTGCCACCATCGCTCAAGCTAACAATAACGTGACACCTTTTCCAACCAGAAAAAAAAAGTAACGCGACGAGGTAATAATAGTCAAAACACGGACACCAGCACGATGGCATGGGATTCTCATCCATTCGCGCAACGCGGCCACTCCGCGGACCCAACACCGGTTAGCTAGCCCTACCCCTTTCTATAATATTGTAATAAATATAAACATAAATATAAATCTAAATCCAAATCCAAATCCAAATCCGAGCCCTTTTAATTTAATTATTTTCCTATCAAAGCTTGCATGCAAGCGACATGTGGCCAGTTGCTTGGAAAGCCTGTGCGCCTTTTGCACAAGCCCCATCTGTCTCCCTTGAACACATTCTTCGTGTATATGCTAATTATTAGCTTATAAGAAATGAGGTAATGATAGATCAACTTATTTCATTCCATAAACTAAATACATAAAATGAAGAGTGAGAAGAAGATACACCACCTCATTCCTAGAACCAAACACACCGGAAGCGTACCAGCGATAGCAGAAAGCGACCGGGTGTTTTTATTTCCAATTTCAATTTGCCCGTGTGGACTCGTTTGATCACTGGTATGGTTGTGGAGGAATTTGAATGGTTTGGAGGAATTCTGGAGGAATTTGTGAGAGAAAAATATTGTTCCGGATGAAAAAAGAAGCGGATCAAGCCGGATTTAAGGGCACGCTAACGGGGCCTAGTCACTACCGAAAACAGGATCTTTGTCGTGTGTCCAAGGCACACGGTGAAGCCTAAAAAAACACTCGGCAAAGACTTTGTCGAGTGTTATACTCGACAAACAGCACTCGGCGTACACAGTGACAGTAAAAGTTTATTTGCCAAGTGTTTTTTATCGGGCACTCGGCAAAGACGTTGCCGAGTGCTGAAACCAACGCTCGGCAAAAAAAGTAACGTGACGGCGCGGAGACGGTTACAGCGTGTTTACCGAGTGTCTAATGGCCTCGACACTCGGCAAACATGACATTGTTTGCCGAGTGCCCCAGCCATGACACTCGGCAAATAATCCATGTTTATCGAGTGTCTCGGCCCATACACTCGGCAAATAATCCATGTTTGCCGAGTGTCACATCCCGGACACTCGCAAAGACTGGCCATTCTAGACCCAGCTTTTGGTCTCTTCGCCGAGTGTCTAGGCGCTGACACTCGGCAAACATGCCTTCTTTGCCGAGTGTCACAGCGCAGACACTCGGCAAATAAGCCATTTTAGCCCTAGAATGCACAGATTTTTGCCACAGTATGTTTTGCCGAGTGTATTTTTCATGGCACTCGGCAAATAGCCCTTTTGCCGAGTGTAACATTCGGACAAAGCTACCATATATAATCAGTTTATTTGGTACGGTCACAGCCTACGTACCACATTCAAATAAACATCACATCCATCACAGATAGTTCACAACAGGCATCACAGGCAGTTCATATAGATATATCGACCACATCACAGATGCAAATGAACTTCACAATCACAAATGTAAATAAACTTCAGAATTACAAGTACATAGTTCCCAGTCGCTCTCCAGGCTCATCAGGAATGCAAATAAACTATGACCACGATGACCATTGTGACCATTGTCGGTCATAAGGCTCATTCGATGCCGCAGAATGATTCTGCACAAAGGAGAAGAGATAAGTCATTAACAGTGACCGAGAACGAAACATACATGTATTAGAAATAAACTAGCAACTAGAAAAATGATTAATTCTGCGGAAACTAAAAGTAGCTAAGTTACAGTGATTGAGAACGAAACAGTGATTACAAGGTTAACTACAAACTAGAAATTAGAAACTATAAACATACGCACATCACAAAGGAGAAAAGATTGATTCTGCATAAACTAGAAACGGTGAATATAAGGTTGTGAAGTGACTCACAGTGCCTGAAACAATATTTGGAGCAGGTTGAGGAGGAGGGACTAGCATCGGCTGCGGAGGTTGACCGATTGCAGCGTAAACGCCCCTCATATATTCAAACATCTACAGTCGCTCTGCCTCTATCATCTGCCGCTCTGCCTCTATCATCTGCCTTCGCCTCTAGCTCCCCTCGGCGCCTCGTTTCTTGTTCCAACTGAGCCTACAATATTTTATCCCAATGTTACAATGTAATGCAAAAGTATGTAAAAATCAATGAACGATGAATAAAACAGAAATAACCTAGAGTACGTTCATCTAGAACCGTGTAGAGTACGACCGTGGGTGTATCGCTGGGTTAGAACTCGTGCTCCATGCTAGAATCTAGGAGAGAGTGGGAGTACTGGCCATGTCGATTGTGACGTTGCCAATCCAGAACCAGCCATGCTTCTTGCCTCCTCCCGCCCTCATGACCACTTCTCCATCAAGGTCATGGGCACTCGGATTGTACTTTGGCCATGGACCGTACTTGCCATCGATGTGTATCCATCAAGGCGGCTGTGGATGGACTCGTTGCTGTACGCCAAGGCCAAAGCATATGCCATGAACCGGGAGCAAGGCTCGCCACCTTGTGTCGCCGACTGAAAAAAAACAATATGATTAGAAATTATGTAGAATTGAACGTTAGAATAAAGAAATCAATTCACGTACCCATCTAGCCGCGTATTCTGAGAGGTTGAGATTACCTTGATGGTATGGTGCACCCGACATCAGCAAACGCCGCTCCCGGCAAGCATTGTGATTCTCCTCCCACGCAGGGTCGCACCACCTGTCCACAATCTGGGTCCAGCACTACAGATCGTAGGCACACCACCCCGGAGGCACCTACGTCATCAAGTATATGACATATAAGAAGATGAAATTAAACGTAATCAATCTAAAAAAATAAGTATTAATGTTGTATATTTACCTTCAGGTATTGTTCCGAGGTCGGTCTCATTGTTCTTGCCGCACTTTTAGGGACCCTCACTATAAGAATTTCTATGTGGTATTGGATCACGGCCTGGATGCGCGCCTTGTAGTGCATGTCCTTGATGAGTTTCTTGGCAGCTTTGTCAGCCATAGGATCCGTCTTGGCCTCGTATCCCTCCCCGCATCTAAAGAAATCTTGCATATAGACATGATGTATCCAGTCATTATTTTAAGAATGTCCAATTAATACGATGTATTGAGCAATGTAGTGCAAGAAAGACTTACCCAATGCTCGGCCTTGACACGCTACACCTTGTCGGTGAATACCCTGCCATCCCGATCAGGGGCATCGGGGATGGCGGCATAGTGGGCCCACGTGTAGGCCGGCTCGATAGTTCTGCTGAACTGCACTAGGCCAGGGAACTTTTCCTTCATCAAAAGACTAAGGATGCCGTTCACATGGCGTGCGTGATCACCCCCACCGACCTTCTTCCAACCCCTGCCCAAGTGATTAAGATAAATTATTAGTTTCTATTGTAATTTTGAACATATCAAATGAAAAATTAGTGATAACATCTAAAGTTACTTACTTGTCTCCATCGGGTCAAATCATCAGGCGTCTCTCAAGAGGTATCGGCCGCCTCAGGAGGGTCGAGGGACCTCGCAACCACACACGCAACAAAGTAGAGGAAGAGGTACCCCTTGTCTCCTCCTCCACCCTGCCTCCTCCTCTACCTGTACCTCCTCCTCCTCAAAGGATGAGTGAGCGGAAGGTAACTCAGACGACGATGAAGGTATAGGTGACGGTGGCCTCGTCTTGCCTCCACCCTTCCCTCGACCCCTGGGTCTACCCTGAGGTCTCTTCCTAGACCCCTCAGCTGCATCGGACCCTGCAGCTGCATTGGACCCTTTACGCGTCACTGTCGTTTTTTTAGTAAAGTGACATTATCCTCTTCATACCTCCCACCATTGTTCAATCACCTACAATTAAAAAGAGTAAACCAATTAGCACAGATAATACATCGAAATAGATGCAAAGTAAACAAAACATACTTAGAAAATAACATGGTATGACAAATAATAAATCAATTAGTACGGATCATACATATATTAGAAATAATCATCATGAATGGAAGGTATGAATGGAAGGTACCGTAGTATCTTCATGGGGACGGCAAGCTGCCTCTTCTGACCATCACCAGAGTCTACCTACAGGAACCTAGACGATTTACACTTTCACACAGTACTTTGTTTCCGCATGTTCTTTCCTAAATTAGATGCATCCCTTTGGACAAGCATGTATATGCTCATATGGCATCTTAAGTGCATGAAGGAGTTTATGTGCCTCATACATGCTCTTTGGCAGGATATGACCATCCGGGAGCAAGCTACCAAAAATTGTCAACATAACATCGAAGGCTTCTCGACTCAAGCTAAATTGGGACTTTACCGTCATTAGGTGTGCAATGGCATCTAGTGGAGAAACCTTGGTATGTCCGTGAAGGGGTTGCTGTGCCGCAGACAACATATAGTAATACGCCTTTGCGGTTGCCTCTGGCTCCTCCTCCATACGTCCTTCATTGAAGTGTGCTTCATGATAGTCATTTAACACGTCTCCTACCCCGGTATCGGCATCATAATCCTCAAGGCGTTGTCTCATGACCTCGTCTCTCACACGATCGGATTCACCATGGTAGATCCACCGGGTATAGTCCGTCGTAAATCCATTCTTGCAAAAATGTTTACCCATGACCATCTTTGTTTGTCGACGCGTCTTTGCACAAATGCTGCAGGGACACCAAGTGGCACGCGCTCCTTTAACCCTTGCAAATGCTAGTTCCAAAAAAGCACCGGTCTTCTCAATCCATTCATCGATGAATGAACCCTGACTAGAGCGGCCCGTGTACATCCATTCACAGTCATCCATCCTCTAACATATCAGCAAGTAATATAAAAATCAATTGCATCGGTCTTCTCAATTGCATCCACTCACGTTCATGATTTTCAGATTTCGTTTGCTTTTTTAGAATTTAAAAACCATTCGGCCACACGTTTGTGATCATGTTTCCTGAACAAGATGTTTGAAATTTCTTTTCATTTCCCAGATAAGTCCTCACAATGGACTTAATAACATGAATATTATTTTTCTACTCATTTTGTTCTATTATTTGAATCACTTGCAGTTCAAATTTGACTTATACCAAAAAATTCCTTAAAATACAAGAAATTAATTAAATATAGCAAACAGGTCCAAAAATATATCAAATCTTAACATGGAGTACCACATGTTGTATGTGGAGAGCAGAAAAAGTTTCAAGGTCGAAAGAGAAAAAAAACTTATTTCTTTACCGAATGCCAAACAAATACATTCGGCAAACATATTTCTTTGCCGAGTGCCAAATAATTACACTCGGCAAATATATTTATTTGCCGAGTGTATTTGTTTGCCGAGTGTTTTCACTAACGGACACTCGGCAAACGTACTAACTGATGGCACATGGACTAACGGTTGTCCACGTGGCGGTTCTTTGCCGAGTGCCTAGCTTTACCGAGTGTTATTTTTTTTTGCCTTTTTTACCGAGCGCAATTATTTTGCCGAGTGTTTTTTTAAGCACTTGACAAAGAGTTTCTTTGCCGAATGCTCGATATAATGCACTCGACAAACAATCTTGCACTCGACAAATACCCAGTTTCCGGTAGCAGAGTGGTGGGTTAGTTAATGGTGCCGGTCAAAATGTGCTTTGCATGTCCACGTCTGGCCGGTCAGTGACAGTGAACCGGTATTGTGATAATTAAATTAAAGATCAGGCAACTAAGCAGCTTGGGTCAATCAGTACATGATCTACTTGGCCTGCTTTGTTTTGACCGCTCCGGTCGTCTAATAATTGTTGGTCCAGAACATGCAGGAGAAGTACACGTCCTAAATTACTCGAACCGTGAATAGGCCCCTACTTTGGCTCCTACTTTATATTTCAGTATCCTCTCATTTTTACATCTAGTCCAACAGAAACCTTCAAATTGGACTCCTCAAATCAATCCAACAGTCAAGGACATATGGGTCCACTCCTCATTCCTGCCTCGCTCATGCCGACTGAGCTATCCGCCCACGTCTTGCCCCTTGTGCCGCCTCTCGCCCCTCACTTCGTCGCACCAACGAACAACGAGGCGGATCTCGCCCGTTGTGGCCAGATTCTCACCCTTAGCACGCCTTGGACCTCGCTTGGGAGGTGTCCGTTAGTGGGGAGGAGGCCGTCATCGTCGTCTGCGGAGAGGCTCGTTGGGGGAGAGGACCCATGAGAGCCACCAGACACGGGCGGGGTGTGGGCGGGGATGCGGAGAAGAAACTGAGCCCTTGTTTAGTTCACGAAATTTGGAATTTAGAGTTACTGTAGCACCTTCGTTTTTATTTGGCAAATAGTGTCCAAACATTGACTAATTAGGCTTAAAACCTTCGTCTCGCAATTTCCCACCAAACTGTGCAATTAGTTTTTCTTTTCGTCTATATTTAATGCTTCATGCACGGGCCGCAAACATTCGATGTGATAGGTACTGTAGCAACTTTTTGGACTTTGAGGTCCAACTAAACAAGGCCTGAGCGTCCCTAGGAAACTACCACAACAGTGATTTGAGGGCTTGGTCCTCAAATTTGAGGGCTCCAGCAGGACCCTGCTGATTTGTACTATCTCCGTCCTAAAAAGAATGCAACTATGGGTTGCATGCCTATAAAAAGTGATCCACGTTTGACTAAGTTTTTAGTAAATAATATCCACAGTTATACCTTTAAATTAATTTATTATGAAAATACATTTCGTAATTAATCTGATGGTATTTATTTGGTATCGTAAACATAGATATTTTTTATCTGTAATTGGTCAAACTTAAGGTACTAAAACATAATACCGTGCTAGAATTACATTCTTTTGGGGACGGAGGTAGTAGTTTTTACCTTATAGCCCTTAAAAGTAGGATGATAACTCAAGTAGGGACACTACTAGAGTTTAAAAAGCCTTAACGAATCGAACGTGCTAAGATGGAATAATCCCCGGTGAGCAAACAAACTAAGCAATCCATGTATTTTTAGCAAATTTACCCAAACAAGCCGGAGATGGTTTCCCGACAGAACCAACGTCCACTGTCGCCCGAATTTTTCTGACCGTCTGATCTTATAGTCGTGCGTCCCAGATCTCTTGGAGGGGATTCTGTCGAAAGCGGATTCTCGCGCTCCTCTCTGGCTTCTCCCGGTCCTCCTCTGCTTCCTCCGCTTCTCTTCAGAATCCAGAGAAGCAAATATATATCCCAGCTGCCACTTCTCCATCTAGCTTCTAGCCCCCTCCTCTCTCCTCTTTGTTCTCTCTCGCTCTCCCCGTCTCCCTCCGACGCGGGCAGCGCGACGGCGCGAGCGGGCTGCAGGCAGGCGGCGCCCTCCTCCTCCTCCTCCTCAGCCCTCCTTCACCTACCTCCGTTTCTCCCTCCCCTTCCTCTCTCTCTCTCTCCCCTTCCCATCCGAGGCAGCGGCGGACGCGACGCAGCGGCGCCCCTTGCAGGCGGCGCGCCGGTGTGGGTGGGGCCCCGCGGCCCCCTCCCTCCCCCCATCCTCCGCGCGTGGCCTCCTTAACTGCCTCCTCCCCTCCCTCCCCCCCCCCATCCTCCGCGCGCGGGCTCCTCAACGCCTCCTCCCCCGGGGAACGTGTGCTCCTCTGGTTGTCGAAACCCTAGCTACCTATACGCATGCTGCAAATTGGTTACATGCTTGCCACTTCTTCTGATCTGGTTTCGTTTTTGTTTTTCCGGATTGCTTTCAGCATCCTTGCTTCTCTTCCTTAGGGTTCGTCTACGATTTAGGTACAAAGGAAGGGAGTTTCGTTGTGCTGTTGTTGTAGCCTTTTCAACATATATACGCATATGCCTATGCTGCTGATTTATTTATTTTCTACTGAGCATATGCCATTGCTGATGATGTAGCTATTCCAATTTCAGTGTATGACAATGTGTATGAGGTAACTTGACCATATTTCCATGCCATTGCTATTTTGCATTTTCTGTCCACCATATTTCAATGCCATTGATGCTGAAAAAATACATGCAGTTTGTTTAAAGATAAGCTTGCGTTGTCATGAACAATGATTTTTTTTTCAAACATGTGCTTACTCTTTGTGTTCTTAACGAAAAAACTCAGGTGCGTACGTTTAGGCCTCTCAATTTTAGCTTACATATGTCGACGTTGTTTATTTTCCATTGTTTTCCCATTACTGATGAGCCATGACTATATTTTGTTCAAAATCGGCTTTGCATTTGTTTATATCTGATCAGCTTCGCTTATCAGCCTTATATAGATCTCATTTGTGTAAACCTCTAATTTAAGCACCATAGCTCTGGCCTTCATTTCATTGTAGTTTGGTTTCAAGTTTTCGTTTGTGCTTCGCCTTTGCTCCTCTTTTTTACATCCTTATAATTATACTGCCCTAGTCTCTCTTCACTTATTCAACTGAAGCTTACATAATCAATTACTCCACTGGCTTTACCATGTTTCTAATTTAAACCATCAGGCAATCGTTCTGCATGTTCATCGGTTTGTCAAAGTTGAGGAATTGTGGAGAATCACTTTTGATAACTGCATCTGAGTGTTGTTAAATTGGACGGCAGCATATTTTCCAAACTAGGTGTATCCTCTAATTGGCTGAGGCAAATTTCAGAAATGAAATAACCAAAAATTTGTCACCATGCTTAATCCCAGATGTAAGTTACCTGTTGCTCAGACCCTAAGGTCATCAGGATGGCAACCCTACTGCCACAACTATTTGAGAAAGACTATTCCCTGACACCACCTTGTTGGTTACTTACGAGGCAATAAAATAATAACTTTGTACTTAAGTAGCGTTCTCCCCTACAAAAACTGAGGAGAAGCAGGGTCCACGTCACCCGTGCCAGCCGGACCAGCGCCGCCGGCTCACGGCGCGAGGCGTTGGCGGGCCGCGACGGTGCTCCCAGGTTGCGCTGCGGCGCCGTGCCTGGTCCTTTTTTTCTTTGTTCAGCCTGTGATGAAAAGTCCTTGCCTGTTGCTCCGGGATATGATATGATGTTTATTCGCTTGTGAGGTACTGGGCATGACCTGTTACTTATATTATGCAATTGCTGAGAGTGGCTAATTTGTCGGCATGCCTTGAAGCTCCAGGTCGATGAACAAATGATCATTGCCATGTTTTTGAGGCTTTTAAACATCCTGTTTTCATTGAAAGAAATTCTTACCTTCTCCATTACTGCGATAGAAAGTTTACAAACCTTTAAAAGAACATGTTGGTTTACAGAGAAATGTCACTGCAAATTGCTATTATTTATCTAGCATTCTACACTGTATTTTTTGCATCTCCTTTTACCTAGGTCAATTGGTTATTCCTGTTTTTCCCCATGTCTTCCTACCTATTCTCTTTTATGTATTTTTTGGAAGACGTCAATGAGAGTTGTTATTTGTTGCCTATTCAGTCACAGACTATGAAGCTAGAACTGCCTCTTACTTATGAAATCTGAACTCCTGAGGTCATTGCCTGTGATGATTTCCTCATTTGTCTAATCTGAGCTCTGCCTTTCCTATTTCATTGCATACTTGCTTACATTTTTTTTCCTTTCTTCGGCCTAGTGATAAAAAGTCCATGCCCGTTCCTCCGGGATATGATCGGATGTTTATTCGCTTGTCAGGTACTGGGCATGATCTGTTAGTCATATCATGTAATTTCTCAGTGTAACTGATTCCTTAGCATGCCTTGAAGCTCCAGGTTAATTAACAAATGATCATTGCCATGTTTTTGAGGCTTCTAAAAATCCTCTTCTCATTGAAAATAAATTCTTACCTACTCCATTACTGCGATACAGATTTTGCAAACCTTTAAAAGAACATGTTGGTTTACAGAGAAATGTCAACGGGAATTGCTATTGTTTATGTAGCGCTCTGCGCTTTTTTTTGCATCTCCTTCTACCTAGGTCAATTGGTTATTCCTGTTTTTTGCCATCTTTTCCTATCTATTCTGTTTTCTGTATTTTGGAGGCACCAATGAGAGTTGGTATTTGTTGCCTATTCAGTCGCATACTATGCGGTTAGAACTGCCTCTTACTTATGAAATCTGAACTCCTGAGGTCGTTGCCTATGATGACTTCCTCCTTTATCTAATCTAAGCTTCGCCTTTCATATTTCATCGCATATTTACTTATTATTTTGGTAGTTTTACCGCATCAGATATGTGTGTTACCTTCACTAAAACATAGATCAGAGTAGTCTTAGTTGTATAGGCTGTATTAGCATTTGTCTGACTGAGAATTGAGAGAATTTTCAGACTACACAGCAAAACAGAGGGTGGCTATGCTCCCTATGATATGTTAGTTTATTCGTGTTATCATATTTGATGATCTATTGATCTGTCCTTCAATTTTTTTTGTTATTTCTGGCTGTGCTCTCGTCAAAACTGTGTCACCTCCAGTTTTCTTGGTAACCTTTCCTATCCGTGTGACTTCAGGTACGTTGCAGTGGTGTATTCTGCATTCCAGTTTTCTTGGTATTGTTTTTGCAATTTAGTGACCATCAGCTACCTCGGAGACATAAGGCATTGCAAAATCTTGAAACTGCCCCACTTCAAATTGATTTCGAACATATTTTTTTTAGTTTACAAACCATCGACGTTGCCATTATCCGGTGCAATCTAACATTAGCTCGAGTGTGCTCACAGACATTCATACAGTCATGTCTGTCTTCCTACCTATTCTCTTTTATGTATTTTTTGGAAGGCGCCAATGAGAGTTGTTATTTGTTGCCTATTCAGTCACAGACTATGAAGCTAGAACTGCCTCTTACTTATGAAATCTGAACTCCTGAGGTCATTGCCTGTGATGATTTCCTCATTTGTCTAATCTGAGCTCTGCCTTTCCTATTTCATTGCATACTTGCTTACATTTTTTTTCCTTTCTTCGGCCTGTGATAAAAAGTCCATGCCCGTTCCTCCGGGATATGATCGGATGTTTATTCGCTTGTGAGGTACTGGGCATGATCTGTTAGTCATATCATGTAATTTCTCAGTGTAACTGATTCCTTAGCATGCCTTGAAAGCTCCAGGTTAATTAACAAATGATCATTGCCATGTTTTTGAGGCTTCTAAAAATCCTCTTCTCATTGAAAATAAATTCTTACCTACTCCATTACTGCGATACAGATTTTGCAAACCTTTAAAAGAACATGTTGGTTTATAGAGAAATGTCAACGGGAATTGCTATTGTTTATGTAGCGCTCTGCGCTTTTTTTTGCATCTCCTTCTACCTAGGTCAATTGGTTATTCCTGTTTTTTGCCATCTTTTCCTATCTATTCTGTTTTCTGTATTTTGGAGGCACCAATGAGAGTTGGTATTTGTTGCCTATTCAGTCGCATACTATGCGGTTAGAACTGCCTCTTACTTATGAAATCTGAACTCCTGAGGTCATTGCCTATGATGACTTCCTCCTTTATCTAATCTAAGCTTCGCCTTTCGTATTTCATCGCATATTTACTTATTATTTTGGTAGTTTTACCGCATCAGATATGTGAGTTACCTTCACTAAAACATAGATCAGAGTAGTCTTAGTTGTATAGGTTGTATTAGCATTTGTCTGACTGATAATTGAGAGAATTTTCAGACTACACAGCAAAACAGAGGGTGGCTATGCTCCCTATGATATGTTAGTTTATTCGTGTTATCATATTTGATGATCTATTGATCTGTCCTTCAATTTTTTTTGTTATTTCTGGCTGTGCTCTTGTCAAAACTGTGTCACCTCCAGTTTTCTTGGTAACCTTTCCTATCCGTGTGACTTCAGGTACGTTGCAGTGGTGTATTCTGCATTCCAGTTTTCTTGGTATTGTTTTTGCAATTTAGTGACCATCTGCTACCTCGGAGACATAAGTCATTGCAAAATCTTGAAACTGCCCCACTTCAAATTGATTTCGAACATATTTTTTTTAGTTTACAAACCATCGACGTTGCCATTATCCGGTGCAATCTAACATTAGCTCGAGTGTGCTCACAGTCACAACAAAAGACATTTATATAATCTACATGCACATGTAGGTCAAAGTGATAGCTGACAAGGGTGACCCAATAATGAATCTGCTACCACAGTAAGGTTGGACTCCTATGGAAAGGAAGAAAAAAAAGATCTGGACGAGTACCTAGGTAATCCCTTGGTCATCTCTTTCATGTTTCCTTTGTCTGATTTAGTGATTTCACAGTTTGGTTCGCATTTGTTTGGCAGTGGAATTTCTATCAGTTTGTAGTATTTGATTGCTTCAAATAGATAAGTTTCTGCAACGTCCTAAACAGTTCCCTAAGGATTGACAACTTTTTCTAAGGGATAGTGCAATGTATAACTGATTTTTTTTCTGCACAGAATGTCGGCTTTTCTTGTGCTCCCTTTTGTTTGTCAAGTATCAGGCTTTATCTTAGATGGTCATGATGATTGATCAACAATGGACTCATGAGGGAATACCTAAAGAGCTAAAATCCGTTATGTTAGCAGATTGGAGATAAGTAACAGTGATTGTTCTCTAGCTTATCAGTTTTCAAGAATACTTGACTGCACACTGCAGATGTTCAGCAGAGTCAAATTAGGAAGTGTGCTTGCATGCTTTGTATTAGGTGTTTGCATCAGTTGATATTCAAGGGAAATGCTTGTGGCTGCAGTATATGTTATGTTTTAGTAATAACGCAATTTGATATCACAAAAGGGCAACTACACTACGCTTATCAGGTAGTCAAATTTGGCAATCGACGTCTCAGTGACATACTTTGGACATGTGTTCATTTCCTCCCTTTAGTTTCCCGTCATTGATTCCCACCTCTTTTTAAGTTCTTTTCGTTACGATCTCAGTGTGTCATATATAAATGTCTCAGTTTGAACTGTACCATGATGATCCTATTTTAACTTATTGGGATCATATATCTATTCTGATTGGTGTTTCAATTCTGAGGTCCTGTTCGATTACTTTTTCATATTTGTATTTACACTGATTTTCTATAGCTTTCGATTTGCTGTGTGCAACTTGATATTTTTGGGTGAACCAAATGTTCTTTGCAACATGTGTAAGTTATTATTGCATATGGTCCTATTTTCACAAATTTATATTCTAATATGAGCTATAAGAAATTTATGCAGGCTTAGATTTTCTTCAAGAGTAATCTGATCTAGGCTTTTGGTTTTCCTTTTCTACCAACTAGTCAACAATAGCGCAATTACACATAGCAAAATGAAAGCTCCTCTAGAAACAGCAAAACTACCCCAGAGAGGAGTAGCTTCCTGATGGCCACGACCAAGAGATGGCAAATAGCCTACAACCTTATTCCCCACCTACCACCCTTTCTGCGAGTGCTATCAGTGGGAACCGGGGTAACGTCCTCAACTTTTACGGATAGGTAGTAAATGATGTAGAACGTTTATGGAAAATTTATAGAATTTCAAGACACATACCAGAGAGCATTTGCGTTCGAACGGTGCTCATAGATAGCATAATCACATCAAATCCCCAAATAAGATATCTGAATATACGGAGTTATTTGTTAAAACAGGTGGTCAGTTAACAATCTATAGTCTGTTTATGCTTGATGGTTTTGTCATATATTTCTTTTTTTATGTAGTGAAATCAAATTGGAGGAGGCTGCTATTCTACATTACACCTACACATAATTCTCAGACCTAACCTCAATGAGGGATAGGTGTGGCTACAAGCCAACTAAAGAAGATGTGAAGCATGTCTTATCTTGGAATTTGACCATTTGGTGAGCTGTCTTTTCTTCCCTTTCTTGTATCTGCATGGCATCTATTGTTTCCCTATGGGTACAGACCACCTTGTCAAGATCATAAACTATTTTCTGGCAGAAATGTTGAAATGGTACATTTATTCCATTAAAGTGATATGATGTAAAGAATGAGAGGGGAAGAAAAATGGATAGATGGTTTGTTTACCTTAGAAATGCCTGTGGAAACTGTTGGGGGTGGAAACAATTCCAATTTTCCCAATATGCATGTACTATCTTCTTTAAACTGAAATGGATGTAATTATTTTTAAAGCAGATACAGAGGTGCTGGGACATTGCTCAAGCACAACATTGTACCCTTGTTTGTGTGCCATATGCTAATCACATAAATACTTCCCGTGGTCCATTCTCCATTACACAATGTATAGCCAGCCATGCCATATAACCATACAGCTAGTCTTTTGAATGCCCCTCTTTCTTACTCTGATTTTGCCAACTTCTTTAGCTAAAGGACCAATTTGGTCATTATCCCGAAGTTCTTGGCTATACATTTGCCAAAAAAGAAAAGAAAAAGAAAAGGAAACTGATATGCCTCTTATTAGGTAGCATTATGCATAGGTAGCTAATTGGGTAACTAACTTGGGAGCGCTAATGAATCCTGCATTGTGCTCTGCCATGGCAGGCCTCTATAATTGCATCAGCAGCGACTGAGGAGGAGATGAGGAACTGGTAACACTCTTAGCCCTCTGCTTCTGTTTACCAAGCACCAACCATTCCTCCCTATCCTACCTGAATTAAGAGAGATCACGCTGGTCTAACTACCTACTATTTTTAAACTGATTGTCTTTGCTGCTGCATAGAGTGACAACATGGAACAAGATGGCTGCTTCGTCATTTGGCGAGATGTGCGAGGTTATATTTATCACATCAGACGTGGCCGTGATTGCCTTGCCATCTCAATCCTATGTACATATATACCAACGGTTCCTGGGAAACACACATCAGTCTCTTTAGAAACTTAGTCGTGTCACTCCGTATATACTCATTATGTCGCTACTTCAACTATGCTTAATCTACTATGGCTGTGTAATGTTACCAACTACTTACCTATCTATTTGACTGCTAACTCGGTTTCTACATTGAAAGATTCAATATATATTTTCGAATGTGAACTTACCTGTGTCTACCAACGCGCGCAAGGGCGCGCGCCTTCCACTAGTCTAAGAACAACTGGGAAGCTTAATATGAATGCTTTAGCACTGATCTCAGAACATAAGCATAAAAGCTCCCATCTCTGGATCAAGCAATCCATCACCGACTCCTAATCAATCAGATCCAGATCCTAAATCAACGTCGCCAGTCGGAGGATTTTGCGCCATCCACACGCGTCGCTCGTCGGCGGTAGTTCGTGCTCCTGGGATTCGTCATCCGCACACCGCCCATCGAGCGAGTTTACACGCCGCCCACTAACCGTAAACAAACTACTAAATCATATCATGAGCATCATGTTTATATAATAATACATATGATAGAAGGTGTTGATAATTTTTTTGTAGCCTAAAATAACCAATAAAAATATTAAATAGAAATTTATTCAATAACTCATGTTACGTCAAGTAGTGTGGAAAACTAATTTTTATTGAGCAAAAGTATTATAGAACATGTGTGTGACACCTAAATAAGGTTTGAAGTACAAACTTTATAGATGACAATGGAACTCTTGCTTTAGAAAAATAATATGACTAGCTAGTATTTCTAATGACTTAGAAATAAAACTTGAAGTCAAATTCAGCTCAAGACTTGGAAGAAATTTTAAATTTGAAAATAGTGTGACAATGCCATGCTGGTGAATTAATTCTGAAAAATTTAGCTAAAGGTCAATGCTGTGTTTTTGCTCTTTATGGTAGACTGGTCGAGGTAGTTTAGCTTCAACTGTGTTAGATTAGTTTTTAGACGCGCTTTAAAATTCATGCTTAGCACGTGTCTAGCCGTTCAGTCATGAGTGTGTGGCCACTGCGTTCGGTGCGCGCCGTGGCTGCCTCTGGCTGCGCGCGTGCGTGGGCAGGCTGATGGTGGCCGCCCTCGGCCTAGCTGTGGCGTGGTTGTGGCTTGGCCACCGTCGTCTGTGACGCCTGTTGCTGGCCGATGGCCTCGGCACTCGCCCCTCGGCCGACGCTGCCGCCCTGCTGCACGGCTGCCCCACCCGCTGCCCTCCTTGTCTTGAGCCGCGCCACTGCTTGTGGCGCTGTCCCACGCCCTCTGACTCATCCGATACTATAGCATTTGTTATGTAACACCCTGGTGTTACATTGTAATGTTTTGCTTAACATTTCGTAAGCATCTGAGTTATGTGCATTTGTGTACGACATAAAGTATAACTCAATGTTCGACACTTGAAACATTCATGCGAAACATGAGTCCATGGTTACGTTTCATATAATACTTTGTAATCGCATTGTTCTGGAAACAAAAAGGGCTAAAGAATGGTTGGCTAACGGCGATGAAATAGGTGTGGTCGGACAAGGATAGCTAGTTAGTACCTCGCGTAGGCTGGGTTTGGATTCCGACGCGGAATCGTTCGTTTCAACGTCGTTCGCGTAAGTTTCGGAAGTGGTCGACGATGCCACTTTTGGCAAGCTCTGTGGAACGATCGGCTTAAGTGGTAGGATGATATCTTGGCTCCGTTAGATAGCTTAATGTACCCTCTTGTGCATCGAATAGTTAGTTCGGCTTTTGGAGCATCGTGTACAAGTTTTCTGCTTGCTTTAAAAAGCGTGCGTGTCACTAGAATTGGCACTGGGCGCGGTCACCGTTGGCCTGGCACGCTGCTGGCATTGCCAGCGCTCTGCTATGCCAGCCGCGTTCGCACATGCACCACGTCCACCGTCCTGCCGACCACGCGCGCGCCGCTGGCATCACGCGTCAAGGTCGCCTGACACCGTGCTGTCCGCGACCCCAGCCACTGCCGGCCTTAGCCAAGCTACTGCCCTGTTGCCGGCCACGGCCACGCTGCTGCCCGCCGACCAAACTGCCGTGCCATGCCTTGCTCTACACTGTCTTGGCCGGGAGCGCGCCGGGTCATGCACTGCATGTCGCCAGCGGCTAGGCCAGCTCTGCTCCGTTGACTCCTTGGCTGTGCGCTCGAAGGACGTCCGCCTGCCCTGCCATACCCTCCGCGTTGCATCGCTCTGCGTCGGTTGTCTAGCGCTGCCCGCAGTAGTGGCGCCATACCGTGCTCATCGCTTTGCTGCTGTGGCCGTGCAGGCAGCTGTCTGGGGGTACGTCCCGCCTGTCCCGTTGTTCTATAGTGGTGATGTTGGCCCGTGTGTTGACACCACAGATGAGCCAAGCCATGACCTCCCCTGTCTCCGCTGTCTCCTTGGCCACCGAGGCGATTCTCCTCAATTCGCCTTAACCGTAGCAATAGACTCCAATTCATCTTAGGCTTGGCTTCATTAGGCATCTGGCTGTGTCCCGTCCCCACCTTACTGTGTATGCCTTTGCACAGGGCTGAGATTTTGTAATCCTGTGCCACCGGCTCCATAAGGCTGGGCGAATGCCCTCTAACGGCCAGCCAGTCACTCCGTGCCCCTCCTAGCGATTCAGTGCACCCATAGCTTCGTCGTACCCTCCTAAGCACCCCACGCACCGTAGTCATAGCTTCGCAGCAGGCCAGCCACCACTACCACGGTCGTGCCATCGCCGGGTGCTGTCACCTCGTCGGTGCGCACATGGCCAGCACTTCTCGGGCTTCCTCCGACCAGACCATCACCGCAAGGGTCTTCGTGGGTGGTTACTAGAGCTCATTAGCTATTTGGTTTGTCTTGTTGTCTCTGTGGCTTATGGGAACGCCTCCGCCATTGCAGGTCTGGGCTCACCGCCGGGGAGGGATTTTGGGACGATGCCCCTACTCGCCGAACCGCCTCTAGACCACGTGTGCTGCCTTGGAGGTACTCATCGCCCCCTTAGTTAGGTTGTGGGGACTCGGGTGTCGCCGGCGTGGCCATCCTATGCCCGCGCCGTCGCGCCGGTGCGCGCCCTGGGGGCCAGGGACGTAGCCGCGGTGAAGAAGTAGAATAGTGAGGGTGCAGCTGTAAAATGGTAGACTGAGGAAATAGTGTCTTGGCGCTCGCTGTGATTTCATAGTACTTCGGGGGTGCCCATGCATAATCGTCGTGGCGCGCAGGTCTCCCCCGTCGCGGGCCGTTGGCCGGCTGGGCCACGCCTCCGCGTGGGCCGCGCGGCGGCCTGCTGTCGCGTGCAGGCGGGATGGCGCGCTGGGTCGAGCCACGCGTTGTGGGCCAACGTAAGAGAATTCGGTTTTCGTAGTTTCCTGAGAATAGAAATGTTTATTTATTTTCTATTATGAATCCAACTTCGATAAATTGTAGTAAATTGCATAGTTGTCCAAAAATAGTGAAACTAAGTTTGTCAGGTTCGAAAAATGCCATCTACCTGTTAGTGTAGTTAGTTCACCGTTAGCTGTTAGGATGGTAGGCTCATAAGATTTAAGTACAAAGCTTAGCTTTATATCGATCAATAATTGCAGGAATTGTTGTGGCAAACCGACGATAGCTTTAGCTTTGAAATTGTTACAGTAGGTTCCTTAGGCCTTTATATACTTGCTGTAAAATTGGTAGCCGTAGAACGAGTTGCTTAATAGCGTAGTTATTATCCTTACTTTATTGTATGTATTGTAAATTAGCATTAAGGGTAGGAATATCCGTAGTCGCTGTAAGAATGTATGTCACGTTCATACTTGTCAGTGGTGCTGGTACATAGCTTAGCCTTTAGTGGGTAGATCTCACTTAGTAGTTAATAGATGTACTTTTGCATTTAGAGTTGTTGTTGCCGTAGTGTTAATCATTACATCATCATTTCATGTAGATCACGAACAGGTAGACTTTGTACCCGTCTGCGAGCCAGAGTACAATGAGGTGATCGAGGAGTACGAGGAGGAGCTCTTTGCATAGGAGGGAGCCTAGGAGCTTGTTGGTACTAAACTTACTGACCCGGCACCTGCCTAAGGCAAGCCCGGTGCATAACCCCTATTTTTAAAATAATCACTGAATATATTTATATGATATGCATTTACATTACAGGCATTTTATGGAAACTACATGCATAAATATATCCACCATGAGTCCTACTAGTGCAGGTCGAGTAGCTGCTATGCTCAAGATGTCGGTAGCGTGAGTAACCTACCGTTACTCGCAAATAGGTGATCAAACTATGATATCATGATGAAATAATGGAAAGGAAAATGGTGACCGGGCAGGGATGTGGATTTGGTACTAGTGGGTGTGAGGGGTTGTGTCCTGCGGCCAACAGGGCGTAGCCCGATTACACTTTTTCCCTATCTGTGTCGATTAAGGACCGGTCGTTGCATGACTCTAGGCAAGTCACAGATTATTGTCCCGAGCACATACTTGGGTATGGGCGCAGGGAAGACTTGCCGCTCTCTTGTCGTGGATCTGGCTCTTTCCGATCCGACTGATGGGAAGAGGAGGTGGTGGAGGTCCTTGCACCGCACTGAGTCCGGGACTCAGGGGCGGGGGCTTGGAGTCCAAGTTTGGACGGGGACCTGGACACCCAGGACAGGAGAGTGGTGGGTTAGTCCTGCTTGTGCCTGGGGTACAAGCGGGGCGTGTGTCTTTAGGGCACCCAGCTGGGCACATTGATTCGCGAATCGCCAGGTTATCCGGTATGGCTTGTCTACGGTTTAGCACCGTAGTAAGAACTGGAAGTGGATAAAGGAAAAGGAACAGTGTCGATTGCTCAAATCTTGCTTGCAAGTAGAATAGGTGCTTATATAGATTGACTAGAGGAAAACTTAATACGGTCGATAATAATAAAGCATCAATAAGGACTCACTATTAGTATTGCTTTCTGCTAAAGAAAACCAGCAACCATAAATGCCTAGCATACTCCTTGGAGTCGGGAAAGTATTCCCACTGGTCGGATAAGTCTTGCAAGTACATTGTGTACTCAGAGTTTATTTACCCCTGTTGCAGGTGATGCTTAAGGAGTACCTTGTGTGGAGGATCCTTCTGGTGGGCTCAGACGAAATCCTCGTTATCTTATCGCTAAATGTTATCTTTTAATATTCCGTTGTTCATCATTCCGCACTCTGTATTTGGTATTATAATAATGTACCTTTTAAGAAACTCTAATATATGAAATGGACTTGTGTTGTAACTTGTTCTTATTATTGGATCCTTAGGAAAAATGTGGATCTTTCAGGTTCTCCCTCGGGGTGTGCCCGACGGACACCGCTCGCGGTAGTTACTTTTGGGGTGCTTAGTGTCTGGTGGAAGATGAGCGCCTCCGTAAGTACGCTATTTTGGGCGGTTCTGCCATAGTTGGTACCAGAGCCAATAATGGTCACGAGTTCCATCACTCTTTTAAAAAAAACTAAAAATTTGACCAACAAAAGTTTTGCGAAAAGTAGGATGCGATTAAGTTAAGTTATATAAGTATAAGCCCTAACTATATGGTATATCTAGGATAGCGGTACTGGTTTTATCTAATCAGTTTTCTATAGGTACACTGACTTACGTTGCGTAAGAAATCGTTTAGAACACAGAAAGTGAGCATACGGTGTGCCGAAAATTTTACGAATGCTGCTATATTCTGGCTTGAGTGAACACATAGGTTGAAGCATGCATCATATAATAGCATCTTACTTGAACTATAAATCCCCCTTCACGTATAATAAAAGTAGTAAATTGGTAGGACTAACTAAATGAATGCTTTAATAAATGTGCTATCATCTCTTAAATCCCTAGATTCTGATCGGGAGGGTGTCCTAATGGATGGTTTGTCTCTCTTACAGATGAATCTGAGGTTCGGATGTGGGAGCACCAGTTCGAGAGCGGCCAACGAGGGCCATGGTGATAGTGCTCGGGCCTTTCAGCATGGCAATGAGGGAGCTTAGGAGGTTCCACCTTTGGTTCCTCATCCTTTCCCACCGCTGTCGCCACCTCTGTCGATGTCCCCGACGGAGATCAACGTGGAGTTGTTGGCTGCTCATCGGGAGTCAGCCACTAGTCGTCAGGAGATAGCTCGTGCCATGGAGATTATGGCACAGGTCGTCGCGAGCCTTGCCCGTGGAGGCCCCAGGGGTAACGGTGGGAATGGGGGTGGTGCTCGCCGTCCTGAGGGACAGTCCTCTTACCAGGACTTCCTCAAGACCCACCCGCCCATGTTCACATCATCGGACGAGCCTTTGGAGGCAGAGCACTGGCTTCGTACGCTAGAGCAGAAGTTTCGGCTGCTCGGAGTGGCCAATGAGCAGAAGGTGCACTTTGCGTCCCAGCAGCTTTTAGGGTCCGCAGGTGCCTGGTGGGAGACTTTCTAGGCCACGAAGCTGCCAGATCATCCAGCAATATGGCATGAGTTCTCCACCACCTTCCACAAGTTCTTCATCCCTTCTGGTGTTATCAACCAGAAGGTGACTACGTTCCTAGAGCTGCGCTAGGGAAGCAGGACGGTAATGGAGTATGTGACCTAGTTTAACCACTTGGCTCAGTATGCTGGTAGTCAGGTGGATACGGACAACAAGAAGAGGGACCGCTTCTTTTGTGGTCTCACTCCTTCACTTCAGGAGAAGCTATATCTGGGGAACTATCATAACTTTGGGGCTCTCATGAACACCGCTATTGCTCTTAAGGGTTTTCAATGAGCATCACAGGCAGATTGGAAGAGGAAGTGGGTGGCAGCTAGATCCTCCAGCCACCCTCATTCACAGAAGGTACAAATTGTTAGGTGGGGGCCCTATCAACCATCCAGCGGGCCTCTATTCTGGTCACCCCAGTAGACATCGCAGACTTCCTCTACATAGTACAAAGCACCTCCGCAGTAGGTGCAGCCTTAGCAGACTTAGGGATAGCAGGTCCCACCTCGTCAGGGATTCGGGAACAAGCCTAGTGCTTGTTTTAAGTGTGGCAAGGATGGCCACTATGCCAAGGAGTGTCCTCAGCGACAGGCAACTCAGTCGTCTTAGCCGTCTGCAAATTCCAGGCTTATTAAGAGGACTATCATCAAGAGGAAGGTGCCCAACAGATCTGGTCAGGTGCACTTCACCGATGCTCAGCAGTTGTGCAGTAGGAGACAGTTATGGCTGGTATGTTTACCATCGAGTCCCATCCAGCTTTAGTGTTGTTTGATTCTGGTGCATCGCATTCTTTTATGAGCATGGGGTTTGTAGAGCGGCACAACTTATCACTATTGGCTATACCATATGCCTATAAGATCCGTACTGCGGGTTCTCAAATGTTCCTCAATACCCGCATGGATACAGTAAATTTGGTACTAGCCACCCACACTTACCATCTATAGTTCATGATAATGCCTGGGCAGGGCATTGATGCTATTCTTGGAATGAATTGGTTGCGGGTGTATGGGGTAGTATTGGATATGAAGAGGAAGTGTAGAGTTATGGCTTCCTTCTTCTGAGGATAGAATGTCTCTTATCATACCCTTAGAACCAGTCTTACCTGTTGCTGCCCATGCTAAAGCCGTTCCTGATCTTACCTCCATTCCAATAGTATGTGAGTTCCTGGATGTTTTCCCTGAAGATCTTCCTGGGTTGCCACTGGACCATGAGGTAGAATTCTCCATTGAGCTTGAGCCTAGTACTACTCCTATCTCCAGACATCCGTACCGCATGGCCCCAAGAGAACTAGCAGAAATGAAGAAGCAACTGGAGGAGTTGATGGACAAGGGTTTCATCTGCCCAAGTTCTTCACCATGGGGTTGCCTAGCTATTTTTGTGAAGAAGAAGGATGGTACTCTGTGGATATGTGTGGATTACCACCCCCTCAATGTAATAACAGTTAAGAACAAGTATCCTTTGCCCCGCATAGATACTTTATTTGATCAGTTAGCTGGTGCCAAGGTATTCTCAAAGATAGATCTCCGATCGGGCTACCATCAGATCAAGATCAGGCCATAGGATATACCAAAGACAGCTTTCTCTACTAGGTATGGGTTGTATGAGTACCTAGTGATGTCTTTTGGTCTCACTAATGCCTCGGCCTTCTTCATGTACCTGATGAACTCACTCTTCTTGCCGGAGTTGGATAAGTTTGTGGTGGTTTTCATTGATGACATCTTGATCTATTCCAAGAATAATGAAGAGCATGCCTGTCACCTCTGGATAGTCCTAACTTGACTAAGGGAGCACCAGCTGTATGCTAAATTCAGCAAGTGCGAGTTTTGGCTAGATCGAGTGTAGTTTTTGGGACATGTGTTGACACCTGAGGGTGTTTCTGTAGATCCCAGCAAGGTGCAAGATGTATTAGATTGGAAGTCTCCCAGGTCTATGCACCAGATCCGTTAGTTCCATGGGCTAGCTGGATACTATCGGCGTTTCATCCCTAATTTCTCCAAGATAGCCCAGCCCATGACCAAGCTGCTCCAGAAAGAAGCTAAGTTTGTTTGGAGTCTAGCTTGTGAAGAAGCTTTTCAGTCCCTGAAGACTTTTCTGACCACTGCTTCTATGTTGGCCCAACCAGATATTGAGAGGCCCTTTGATGTTTACTGTGATGCCTCGAAGACGGGATTAGGATGTGTGCTTATGCAAGATGGGCGTGTGATAGCTTATGCTTCGCGCCAACTAAAGAAGCACGAGGTGAACTACCCCACTCATGATTTAGAGCTAGCTGCGGTAGTTCACTCTCTGAAGATTTGGAGGCATTATCTATTGGGCAACAAAGTGCATATCTTCACTGACCACAAGAGCCTTAAGTATATTTTTACTCAGTCTGAGTTGAACATGAGGCAAAGGAGATGGTTTGATGAGGACATGACACCCATGCATATGACCATATTTGGCGCATGGGATAGAGGGGAAGGAGGCCAGCAAGGGTGTCCAAGTCAAGAAGGAGGCCCGAGGCTAATTCAGTTTGAGTCTCCGAGGTGGAGGCCCAAAACAACTCAAGTTCGAGTCTGCCTCGGAATCCAGGACCAGTCTGCCTTAAACTAGTCACCCAGGACGCATCCGGACTCCATTTTTGATGATCCACATATGGATGGAAAGCTAATTTGATAAGGAAGCTAATCCATGTGGTTTCATGTCAAAATCTGTTTGGAATCAATGAGAATCGTTGAAACAAGTCAGCATTTGTCAGGTGATGACAACTATCATTGTGGCGGAGAATGACACACCGATCCAGCTTCAGATCGAAAGATCGAACCCTGCAATCTTAGCACCACAGCTACTCTGGTTATCAACTAAGTCACAGACCAGGTTGACCTTGCCAAGAAGGCTAATCTCTGCCTACGCAACGAAGAACACAAGCAAGAACAAGAAAGAAAGCAACCAAATTGCAGATGAATGATTAATCTCACGAGTTGGGGTCTCACAAACCGATGAACGGTGAAACTGTTCTTGATAGAATAATCTAAGCAAAACCCGAACCCTAATGGAGGGGCAGTAGGTGTTTATGAAAACTCTAGAGTCATGCAAGACCCCTGGACGTGCCCCTAATGGGCCCAAACTCGATACATGATCCAACAGACCAAAAGACGGTGTCACAGCACCCTGGCAGATTCTAGATACTAAATTGTTTTGACGATTCCTATTGATTCTGAATAGATTTTGATGTGAAACCACTTGGATTAGCTTCCTTATCAAATTATCTTTCCATCCATATATGGATCATTGAAAATGGAGTCCGGATGCGTCCTAGGTGACCAATTTAAGGCAGACTGGTCCTAGATTCCAAGGCAGACTCGAACTTGAGTTGTTTTGGGCCTCCACCTTGGGGACTCGAACCGAATTAGCCTCGGGCCTCCTTCTTGACTTGGACACCCTTGCTGTCCTCCTTCCCCTCTATCCTATGTGCCAAACATGGTCATATGCATGGGTGTCATATCCTCATCATCCTCCCTTCTTGATGAAAAGTCGTCCTCAACGTCGATTGTGCTTGAAACTGATCCTGCACAACATAAAGGAGAACGGGGTTGCGAGGACAAAGAAAACTAGAATAATTGTGAGAAGGAACATGATCATGTTTCCAAGTTTCTAGCATGTCATCTCGCATAAAAATTTCAGCAAGCATGTAGACTCCATGATCCGAATGCACACGATGTATGTCAACACTATCCTGCAAAAGATTAGAACTAACCAAAGACAATGCAGGAATAGATGGTCGAGCAGACATAGGTAGCAACCAACAATGCTCCCCTTCTTGGAAGTGAACTTGTTTCTTTAAGGAACATAAGAAAAATGTTTGTATTATTATGGCTGCCCTCTAAACGATCATAATCTTATACAACAAAAGGAGAATTCATATTATTACGAATGTATACTCGATGTATCATATATTGTCCCTTGTTGTTATATCTGCCAATAACATGATATGTGTGTTTAGAAAACCAAGGCAAATCAGCATATTTAAAAAGGCTCTCTTCCAAACAATCTAGGTTACACAAAACATTAAATTCAATGTAACCCAAAGTATGTAAAGAAGACAACAGTTTGAACTCATCAATTTTAGTAGCAATATGAATAACATGTTTATTTTCAGCACAAGTCACTGGTTCCAAAATGTGTAAAACTAAAGCATCTTCATCCAACTCATCTTTGTCACAAGGAACATCAAGCAAATTATCATGGGACAAAGATAAATCAAGAGAGGGTTCCACTAACAATTGCTCTATCATAGCATGTGTCGGTGTTTCAAACAAGCACCGGCAAGTAAATTTATAGTAATGCACGTTAGGCTCGGATGGTGCGCTAAAGGACACAGGATTTATACTGGTTCGGGCGGAACGTCCCTACGTCCAGTTTGTTGCTGCTTGTGTTATTAGCACCGTAAATGGTCTGTAGTAAGGGATACAAACTGGCGAGAGAGGGACTGGTCCCAAGTCTCTGATCGAAGGATTGAAAGGTGGTCAAGAGCTTCGTAGCTGCTTGAATGTGTGTGTGTGTGCGTTCTATTGTTCGGTCCTATTTTTTCCGTCCTCTCTGATGGAGGAAGCGCATCCCCTTTTATAGATGAAGGGGCTGGCTTTACAAGGGTGAGGGCTCCAGGATGTGTACTCTACTTAGTCATGTGGCTCACGTTTACCTGGTCAGGTCCTCCATTCTGATGAGTGCAAAGGAAGATAAGTGCTTACCATGTTGTCGATGTCTCTGTAGGATGTCAGATTAATCACAGAATGCTGCCCGCAGGGTATGGGCTGTAGTACAGTGGTTTTGACTTATGAGCCTCCCTCCAGCCTTGCTCCGCACGCCTTCTGGTTCCCATGATTCCTTGTTGGGAGAATTCGGGGTCGGGGTCTGGTGTAGCGTCGTGGCCAAGGCCTTCTGACTGGGAGGACCTGAGGGATCGGGAATAGGGCGCCGCTCCCTCAGGTCCACAGCGTGGTGACGGAATATCCGTCATTCGTGGAGATAGCAAATCCATTCTTGGAGCATAGCGGTTGTCGTATATCTTCATTGGGTTCCGTGTCCCAGAGCTGAAGACGGCGCCTACAACTCTACAGGGTGAGATGCACGCACCTGTAATACCTTTTGGGCTCTGCGGCGCCCGGAAGGGTCTAAAGCATCAGTCCTGTCATTCCCTGGCAGTCCATTTCCTGCTAGGGCGCAGGGTATGGTCGTTGGAGCCATGGTTGACCCGAACGTCTTGTCTTGTCCTGTACCCATCATTATGAGGGATAGATATCAATCAGGGCGAGGCTCGTTCTGGGCCGTCGGGTGAGGCGGAGACCAATCCCTATCTCTTGGGCGAGACTAACCCTATCCCTCCGGGATCGGGCGAGGCGGAATCCATCCCTTTGCCTTTGGGTGAGACCGAGCCCGCCCTATAGGCGTCGGGCGAGATGGAGATTAGCCTTGAGCTTTTGGGGCGAGGCAGGGTTATCCCACAAAGGCGTCGGGTGAGGCTGACCCCGCCCCTCCGGGGTCGGGCGAGACGGAATTCATCCCTCAGCCCTCGGGCGAGACCGAGCCCGCCCTCAAGGCGTCAGGCGAGACAGAGTTTATCCCTCGGCCCTCGAGCGAGACCAAGCCCGTCCCAAAGGTGTTGGGCGAGGCGAAACCGAACTCCTGTCACTCAAACAAGGGATGACATGGAGCCCTTATGCGTCCAGAAGTTTTTCACGTTTGGTGGTTATCGGTTCCACCTTCTGGGGTACCCTGGTATTAGGTCCCCAACAGTAGCCCCCGAGACTCTAGGTGATTCGGGTAGAACCGCCTGGAGGGTGTTTTTGATTTCGTTGAAGCTAATTTGCCGGAGGGTGCGCGTGAGCGCACCCGATGGGTGTAGCCCCCGAGCCCCCGGGTGACTCGAGTAGAGTCACCCAGGGGGTTGTATCGGCCCCTTCGTGGGTAAGGCTGAAGGACTTAGTTTTTCATCAACTGGGTGTTTTTCCGAGTGGGTCGTGGCGTCCCGTTCGCTGGGGACTGATTCGGGGCCGTCCTAACTGGTGCTTCTGCCCTTGGTGGTGGGTTGTTCGTGTATTCCTTCTTAGTTGGGCCGGCCGGCGAGTTGCTGGGCCCTAGGTGGGCCAAAGAGAAAAGAACAGGCCTTTGTGGCTTGCGCTTCCCCGGTGGGTAGAGAGTCCGGATTCGATTGGGGAAAGCGAACCGTCCACCGAGATTTTTGTAATGAGAGGATAGGGACTGCGGGCGTGTGTCCTACGACGTGACGCGGTGGCGCGCGTGGCAGGCCCGGAGATCGAGGCGGACGGTTGCCCTTCTCGCGTCCGTCGCCCCCTATAAAACCGCGGGGTTCGCCCCAGGGTCCCGTATTTCGCTCCCCTTCCTTTGCGTTCTAAAACATCCGCCGCCAATCTTCCCAGCCTCTCGCGCCCGCATCGCCACCGTCGACCAGCCTGCGTTCGTGTTCCAGCCGCCGTTAAGCTCACGCCTGCCCTTCCCCCCTACTGCTTCAATGGAGTTGTGGGGCAGATCAAGCATCACTTCTCGGCGTCTGGAGGGCCTCGTCCGCCGTGGCCTTCTCCACCCACTATCTGCCGTCCAGGAGTGGTTACTCCCCAGCGACGAGGGTGAGCCAGTGCCGCCTGAAGGGTATGTTGTCTCCTTTGCCATCTTCCATGAGCGGGGATTTGGGGTACCCACGCATAGATTCCTTCGGGGGCTATTAGATTACTATGAGGTAGAGCTGCAGCATCTCACTCCCAATGGGATTCAGCATATGGCGGTGTTCGTTGCCCTGTGCGAGGGTTTCCTGGGGATCGATCCCCATTTTGATCTGTGGCGGTATTTCTTTAGCATTAGTCTATCGAAGAGGAAGATTGGGGGGAAAGAAGTGAACGCGCCGATGGGGTGTGCCAGCATTCATCTGCACCATACCCGGTCAAAGAGTTACCCGTACATGCGTCTGGCTACATCCAACAAGGGATGGCATTCGTAGTGGTTTTATGTTAGGGATGATGTGAGTGCCACCCTATCGAAGTACACTGGACGTCTTATTGTGGATGCTCCGGAGTCGTGGGGCTAGGGCGTCCAGTCTAAAGACAAGAAACATATCTCCGACCTTCTCTCCGCCCTCCATGCCCTGAAGGGTCGGGGTGTAAAGGGGTCGGGGATTATCGGCGCCTACCACGTGAGGAGGGTGGCACCACTAATGGCACGTGTGCTTCCCCTGCATCGGATGATGCCTAGGATATCGTTCGAGGGGACGGTGCTCGTTGACGAGGCGCTCCCTTATTCGGAAGTGGCGCAGCGTATCAAGGAGGCGACGGAGCCGACGAAGGATTCCGCCGGCAGGGTCCTTGACATCGTGTATCCGGTGCTCGGGCATCCTCCAATGCGGCCGGAGCCTGGGTTCTTCGAATTCGTAAGCCCTCTTCTCCCGCACTCTTTTCTTTCTCCTGAATCTCTTTTTTAATACTTGCTTTTGTGATGTTGGGGCTAGCCGGGGGGGCTAGTCTTCAAGGATAGTCCGGCTCCACTGCCGAAGGACAAGGTTGTGGCGGTGGCGAATCGACTCGCGACCGAGCGGGACAAGAAAGCAAAGGAGGAGATGAAGAAGGTGAAACGACTGAAGCAGGAGGCACGGGATCGGGGAGAGGACGTGAGCAGTGAGGATGACGATGATGATGATGATGACGATGACGACGACGAGGTAGCCGTCGATGTGGATTGGGGCATCCTGGAGGATGAGGAAACGCTAACAAGTGGCCACCCACCCGTGCAGGGGCCCTTCGCTTTTCACGCAGAGGGAAGTGAATCAATGAGGTCAGTGGAGGCCGGCGAGTTCGCCGCTTCGCACGGCGTGCCGGCCGAGGATCGGTGGGCGGGGGATGCCGGGCTTGCTGCCGCCGGCCCTGAGGCGATCATGGAGGAGGGTGGCACCGGAGCCACGCCCGGCTCTGATGCCGCGCCCTGCGAGGTGATGGAGGGGAGCAGCTCCGGTGCTGCGCCCCGTGAGATAATGGAGGGGGACGGCTTCGGTGCCGCGCCCGACGAGATGATGGAGGGGAGCGACCCCGGTGCCGCGCCCGACGAGATGAACCCCCCTACCTCGGAACAGGGGGCAGGCACGAAACGGTCCCGTCCGAACGAGTCAAGGCAGGGATCTAGGGATCCATCCCCAAAATGCTTCCGCCGGCCGAGGACGTCAACGTAAGCTCTTGATTCCTCTGTTTTCATCCTTTTTCATTTTTATTTTGACTTAACGGTTATTACCTTTGTGTAGGTTCTTGCGGACGGGTCACCCCCTGGGGCTGGCGCCCAAGAAGAGTCTCGCCCTTCAAGCGGGACAGACGGCGTCGCCTGGAGTCGCCCCTGTTTCGGGCAGGAGTGGTGCCGACGTTGGGGCCGCGTTGGCCAAACCGACGGCGTCCATGGTGGCTCCCACGCCCGCGGAGGTTACTGAGCGAGCGGTTTCTTCCGTGGCGGGCGTGGAACAGCCGGCCGAGGACCGCATACCGCCGGTGAAGGTGACCATGACTGCGCCAAGCCAGGATCAGCCGGGCGCGGTCGTGGTGGCACCTGAGGGCATGGTGCAATCCGCGCCGCCAGGCGCCCATGTGGATCCGCCCATGGCGCCCGAAGCGGTCCAGACAGAGGAGGGTCCAGCCGGAGGGTCCTTGAGTGCGGCGGTGGTGCCGCACAGGGTCAGGAGGGAGCCGCCACCGACCCCTTTGTCGGGAGGAAGCCGCTCCCCTGCACGGGGGGAGCCACCGCTCCAGTGGATGGCTACTCAGGACCCGACGTCGGCTCTTTTCTTGCTCGATGATCATTCCGAGAGTATGGAGCGAGAAGGTCTTGACATCAGGATCTCGACCATGCTGAACGCCCTGGACCAGGCCAGAGGAGCCCTCCATGAGATCGTTATCCCTACCTCTCAGGTATTTTCTAGACTTTCTTTCTTCTTTCTTCGTGTGTTTGTGTGTTCTCGCATTTCTGATATCAGTCTTCTTCTTCTTTAGATTCTTGTTGCTCGTAGCCAGAAAAAATCCCAATTCCTCCATGAGCAGAAGGCGGAGCGGGATCGCCTCTCTGAGGAGGCCCGGCTGCGAGCAAACATGGCCGCCCAGCTTGCTATCATCCAGGAGCGGGAGGCCCAGGCGCGTCAGGATGCGGAGGAGGTGCACGAGATGTTCGAGGACCTGTCGGCGAGGTCTAAGCTGGATGGAGAGGAGATTGCCAGACTCCAAAAAGAGCGAGACGAGCTGCTACAGAGGAATGCCGTGGCCAATGAGAAGGCCGGCGAAGTCCTGAAGGAGCTGGAGATGGAGCGGGACCTCCGGCGGAAGGCCGAGAGTAGGGCCACAACCCTCCAGCAGAAGGTGGACGAGGACGTCGAGGTGGTCCGCTCTCTCCGGGTGGAGCTTGGTGACGCGGTGGAAGGAAGGTTGAGTGCTGAGAACGTCGCCACCAAGCTGGAGAAAGAGGCTGCCTATACGCGAAGGGCCCTTCAGGCTGAGAGCGATGAGCACGATCTTCTATAAGCTGCGGTCGGGGTGGTCCTTAACGCCTTGAATGTGACGGAGCCGGTGGAGACCAGCCCGCTCGCGGCTCGCGTCGGAGGTATCACGGCTCGGGTGGGCCAACTTGAGGAGAGTGCCTTTCACGCCGGGATTACCCAGGCCTTCACCGTCGCCCACGCCCATTATGAGAAGGAAATAAACCTGAAGGTGATGAGCGAAGGCTTTCCGTCCACCTACGAGGATGAAGAGCTGGAGGAAATGGAGAAGATGGTCGCTCCCCTTGCGAAGAACCTGGCAGACAGTCTGAAAGAAATGGTTCTCCCTCCACGGGAGTAATTAATCGAATAATTTTGAGAACAGCTTATATGTAATATGTGGACAAGTGTCGGTACTTTTCGAGTCTAGACGCCTTTCGTGCTTTTGCGTCTTAATTTCGTTTTGTTTGATTTTTTGCGATTTGATTTTTTACGGTCTTACCAATATGTTCCCCTGAATTATGCCGCTGATTATAATGCGAGGAGATTGATTATGCCGCTGATTATAATGCGAGGAGATTGAGGAGGTAGCCGTACCTTAACAGCCCCCGAGTAAGGTCCGACCCCCGCACCTGCTGGGGTCGGGTGTTACTGGAGACCGGAATCGTGGTTTTGGTGACAATGGATGTCATCGCAATAATCCCCGCCCTGTTTTCCAACAGAAATCCCAACTGGGGACTCTATGGGCTCGGCAAGGTGAGGCCTTTGTCCCTGCATTGTTTGGCCCAAGCCCCCAAGCCTTGTTAGGGTCTGATAGGGGTCGGCCGTTATTTGCATGTTACCCCATCCTCGGTTTTCGCAATCAGAGGGGCTGAGTGAACGACACTTGCCTCGACGGCTTGAGTACCGTGCTCAACGAGCTCGCTAACGGGTACGTTCGTGCGGAATCCGGGTCCATCATTTGCTGATGGGGTCGGCAGAGCCATCTGGTGGCACTCCACAACTTCTTAACCCGCCTCCCGGCAGATGCCTGAGTCGTTCGATAAGCTCAGGGGGCCCGATGGCCTCTCCTCGATGGAGATTCTGTGGGTTTGGCTTGAGGTTTGAATCGAACGAGAGAAGGTCGAGACGTCCCGGTTCGCTTCTGAGCGGGGTCGGGCAGGGCCGCTGGGGCTCGTCTCGGTTATCTCTCCCTGGCTCTGTTTGGCATGAGGTGGCCTCGAGCCCTTTGCCGGCCGACCTTCGAACCTCAGCCTGTGGTTGCCTATATCGAAATGAGGCGACAACCATTTTGTGGTGCGACATGAATCGTTGGGATGCAATTTTTTGCATATGAAATATTTTGAATGCAAGATTTAATTGAAAGTAAAGGCGGTGACGTTACCTTGGTGGTATAAGTGGCAGAAAAGCTCCTACCAGATGGGTTCGGGCCCTGACGTTTGTGACGAGGTTGGAAAAACCTGCGTAAGAATTGCTATTCTTTGTTTTCGTGTCTCGGTGACAATCCGAGCTGTTCGATTAACTTGGGCAACCTGATAGCTTCTCCTTTGGGGGAGATTCTGTAGGCGGACCCCTCCGATCCCTTCTTTGGGAAGGCAGGCGTTGAGCATGATTTTTCTGGTGAATAGAAATACCGTAGATATCGGGGCGCAGGGTTTGCTAGTTCATCCAGTTTTACTCAAAGCTTTGTGCCTGTATGTCGTGCCCTTAGTTTCAGGCGTACGGAGGGGTCGGGTGGAGAGGATGCCTAGACTGGTAGTCATCCTCGGCAGCCCCCGAGTGATGTTCGCGTCCCTGCTATTTGACGGGGTCAGAATCTTGCGAACGAATTTTAACGCATAAAGTGAGAAAGCTGAGAGGCTTATCTTTCTTTGGTCGTTCGTTCGTCGTGTCTTCTAGGCCGACGGCCGACCCAGGAGATCTGAAAGGTCCCGTCGTCGTGTTGTCCGTGGTCCTGCATGGGGAGACGAAAAGTTGTCTGCCTATGTGGGTGCCTTAATCGCCGCGTCTGGAGCGGGTCAGTGGTGGGCCATACCTAGGCAGTGTTCAGTTTGACCAAAGAGGGACGCCTCGTAGACCGGGGTTCATCCCGTCACTTCTGGCACGTCCCCTCAGATATCAATCAGCATTGATTGCATATTAAAAAAGAGGGAAGGGAGAGGGTTTTTCGTCCGACCTTTCGCCTTTCCTTAGTTACAGCGCTTCCTCTTTAAATAGGGAGGGGGAGAGGAGCTCTCATCCCACCTCCCCTTCTGCCTCCGAGCCACTATCTCTCCTTCTTCTTCCTTTCCGCCAAACGCGTCCGTGCGTCGCGGTGGTTCCTAAGTGAGGAAGAGTAATGCCAGAGAGAGATAGAGAACTTACAAACTTGCTCGTGAGTCTGGTGCGTGATGTCGAGCCGGAGGTTATCCAACGTAGATGAGATGGTGCACGTGGCCCCTGCTGAGGAGTCGCTGCTGCCGAAGGAAAGGAGGCATCGGTGGGCGTCGTACGTCGTTGACTGCGCCGTCGTTCACTGTGCTCCTCCTTTGGCGGGAGGCGTTTCCTGCCCATACGCCGTTGTCAGGGTTATGGCTGGGGATGATGGCGTAGTCTCCAGACGTCATGGCGGTGGCGTCGCTGTCGGGGTCACGGCTGATGATGATGGCGTAGTCACCGGACGCTCCGATGGAGGCGTCGTAGATGGTGGCGCCTTTGAGGATCCAGCGAAGATGTCACCGATGGAGAGCGTGGTACGGCGACCGCAGTAGACGAGCTGGCCCGTGTACACGCCCCGGACGTCACTGATGGAGAGCGTGGCGCGGCGACCGCAGTAGACGAGCTGGCCCGTGTACACGCCCCGGACGTCACCGATGGAGAGCGTGGCGTGGCGACCGCAGTAGTACTTGTGGTAGAGCTGAGCCGAGACTGTAATGAAATAACGTTGTGGGGAAGCCCCCGAGTAAACAGTCCTCAGAGTATATTGTTCCTTTTTGTAATGACATCGCTTTGTAAGTGGTGAATTTGTGCAAAAAATGAACAAAATTACATCCTTTGCTTATGGCAAGTCATTTTAACGCTTTCCAACTCTTCTCATGGTCTAAGTCATAGGAAGCTAGGAACATGGGCGAACTAATTCTGATTGAATTGGTGAGCAAAGAGGTTGCAGCCACTGGGGCGTGGGTGTCTCGCAGTCCTACCAGTTGTATTTAGAATTGGTTCCCAAGATCTTAGCCCTCAAGACTCGTTTACGAGGCGAATGGAAAACTTAGAGAATGTTTGTAAGTATAACACAGGGATTTTTTACAAGCGTAATACTTGTATTACACATGACATATGTTACGATCACATGCCAGCCCCCGAGTGAGGTTTGACCCCTCGCGATTTGCAGGGGTCGGAAGTCACTAAGGATCGGGGTTCTATTAAGACAAAAACTGATAAGGAAAAGTGTAAGCTTATTTTAAGGATAGAAACGACGTAGCTGCTCAATGTTCCAGGCGTTGGTGAAGACCTCACCTTTGATGGTTTTCAACCGGTAGGCGCCTGGGCGAAGTATTTCCGCGACGATGTAGGGCCCTTCCCAGGGTGGGGAGAGTTTGTGGCGATCCGTGTTGCTCTGCACAAGACGAAGGACGAGGTCTCCGACGTTGAAGGCTCGACCCTGCACCCGTCGGCTGTGGTACCACCGTAACGCTTGTTGGTACTTAGCTGAACGGAGGAGGGCGATGTCATGGGCTTCATCCAGCTGGTCCATGGCGTCTTGGTGAGATGCCTCGGCTCCCTGTTCGTCATATGCTCTGATTCCTGGAGGACGGCGGCGGCGAGATCTCGTTGATGGCCAGCTCCATCGATGGGTCCGCCCCCCTTTATGTTTTGGATCGGGCCCATCCTCATGATGGCTGATATCTTCTCTGGGTTGGCTTCGATGCCACGCTCGGAGATGATGAAGCCAAGCAGCATGCCCCTTGGGACCCCGAAAACACATTTTTCGGGATTGAGCTTGATGCCGTTTGCCCGGAGTTTCACAAAGGTGCATTCAAGGTCGGCGATAAGGTGGTCAGCCCGCTTGGATTTGACTACGATGTCGTCGACATAGGCCTCAATGGTTCATCCGATGAGGTCCCCGAAGCAACTAAGCATACAGCACTGGTACGTTGCCCCAGCGTTCTTCAGACCAAATGGCATTGAAACGTAGCAAAATGATCCGAAGGGCGTGATAAAAGATGTCGTGAGCTGGTCGGACTCTTTCATCGCGATTTGATGGTAGCCTGAGTATGCGTCCAGGAAACAGAGGGTTTCACACCCTGAGGTGGATCGACTATTTGGTCTATTCGTGGCAAAGGAAATGGATCCTTTGGACACGCTTTGTTGAGGCCAGTATAATCAACACACATTCTCCATTTCCCGCTCTTTTTCCAGACAAGAACAGGATTTGCTAACCACTCTGGGTGGTATACTTCCTTAATGAATCCTGCGGCCAGTAGTTTGGCTATCTCCTCGCCGATGGCCCTGCGTTTCTCCTCGTCGAAGCGGCGCAGGCATTGTTTCACTGGCTTGGAGCCCAGGAGGATCTGGAGGGTATGCTCGGCGACCTCCCTCGGGATGCCCGGCATATCCGAGGGTTTCCACGCAAAGATGTCCTTGTTGGCGTGGAGGAAGTCGACGAGCGCGCTTTCCTATGCGGGGGAGAGCATGGTCCCGATTCGGACTTTTTTGCCCTCGGAGCTACTGGGATCCAAGAGGACGTCCCAGGAGCCCTCTGCCGATTCGAACAATCCAGACGACTTCTTTGCGTCGGGTGTCCCTTCAATGACCTCCTCCCTGAGAGTGGCGAGCTCTTCAGATGCGATGACCGCGGATGCGTGTCCACAGCATTCGACCTCGCACTCGTAAGCGCGCTGGAAGGAGGTGCCGATGGTGATGATCCCACAGGGGCCCAGCATCTTTAGCTTCAGGTATGTGTAATTGGGTACGGCCATGAACTTCGCGTAACATGGTTGCCCCAGAATGGCGTGGAAAGTCCCCGGGAACCCCACTACATCGAAGGTGAGGGTCTCAGTCCGGTAATTGGATCGATCCCCAAAAGTGATGGGCAGGTCAATCTGCCCTAGTGGCACGGCTTGCCTTCCAGGTACGACGCCATGGAAAGGTGCTCGGACGGGACGGAGGTGCGTTCGGTCGACGCCCATCTCGTTGAGTGTCTTGGCGTACATGATGTTGAGGCCGCTGCCCCCTATCCATCAGTACCTTGGTGAGCCGCTTTGGACCGACGATCGGGTCGACGACAAGCGGATACCTTCCCAGGTGTGGGATGGCATCCAGATGGTCGGTCCGGTCGAAGGTTATGGTGGATTCCGACCACTGGAGAAAAGCTGGCGTGACTGGTCCAGCGGTATAGACTTCTCGACGTGCGACCTTCTGGCGGTGCCTAGAGTCGTAGGCCGCTGATCCTCCGAAGATCATGAGGGCACCGGTCGGCGTTGGGAAGGCGTTATCCTTCTCCTCCGTGTCGTCAGTGGTGGGAACAGGCTCCTTCCCCTGCTCCCCCTTGTTCAGGCCCCCGGCCAAGTATTTGCGCATAAGGCCGCATTCCTTGTATAGGTGCTTGGCCGGGAAGGCGTGATTTGGGCATGGCCCCTCGAGCATTTTCTCGAAGTGGTTCGGAGTGCCCTCTGCGGGCTTCCGGCCACCTTTGCGGTCGGCAGTGGGCACTAGCGAGTTGTCACGCCGTTGCTTCTTATTTTTCCCTTTGGCGGGGCGGTTGGAGGCGCCTTCGCTGGCGTCCTCGTCCCGCCTTGTCTTTCCGTCGGAGCGATCAAAGATGGCTCCGACCGCCTCCTCTCCAGAGGCATGACTGGTGGCGATGTCCAGAAGTTCCTTGGTGGTTCGTGGGCCCCTGCGTCCTAGCTTGTGGACCAGGGATTCACAGGTTTTTCCGGACAGAAAGGCTCCTATTACGTCGGCGTCGGCGACGTTCGGGAGCTTGTTGCACTGTCGGGAGAAGCGCCGGATGTACCCGCGGAGGGTTTCATCGACCTTCTGACGGTAGTTCTTGAGGTCCCATGGGTTTTCAGGGCGTTTGTACGTGCCCTGGAAATTACCCATGAAGATCTCAGTCGGATCCGCCTAACTCTGAATAGCATTGGACGGTAGGTGCTCCAGCCATGCTCGCGCCGAGTCAGCCAAGAACAGCGGGAGATTGCGAATAATAAAATTATCATCACTCGCACCACCGGCCTGACATGCAAGCCGATAGTCTTTGAGCCAAAGCCCAGGATTTGTTTCGCCAGAATATTTTGGAATGTTCATAGGCGGTCGATACCTTAGGGGGAACGCAGCGTTGAGGATGTGCCGGCCAAAGGCCCGAGGGCCTGGCAGGACGGGGCTTGGGCTTCGGCCCTTGTTGCTGTCGTAGCGCCCGCCACATCGGGGATGATAGCCGTGACGCACTGCTTCTCCCTCGTCGCCGTGGGCACGTTTCCGGGCGTCGATGATGCTGCGTACGTCGCGGCCATGGCCAAGGCGTTGATGTACAGGGACAACGGAGGGCTGCCCTCCGGCTGGCGGTGTTTGGTGTACGGATGCGTCCTTGGTGGGGCGCACTGAGGGCGCGCGCTGGCTGGTGTCGGGTTCGCATCGTCGAGACAACGAACTTTCCGCCTGCTGCGCTGCTGCACACTCGAGCAACGTGCGAATCTCCCAATAAGCGCGTCAATCCTCGGACGTCGCGGCCTCCGAAAGGCCATGCAGCAAGGCGGTTGCTGCGGCGATGTTCTGGCTAGCTCGGGCAAAGTGAGGAAAGGCCCCATCGTCGGTGAGGATCCTTTGATGTACGGTGCGGGCTGTGGCGCGCGTGCCCCCCGTCTTTGCGGCGTTCAATCTCGCGATTGATGTCCGTGTATTCCCGTGCGAGCCCTTGCCCGGCCTCATCGATCTCTTGCTGATGAGCCCTTAGCTGCTCCATCCTCAGGTGAGATGGGGCTGTCCCCTCTTCCTCGAATCTGCTGTCAGGATTGTTTGTAGGGGTGGCCTCTTCCCTGGAGGCGCTTTCGATGTGACCCTCGGGGGTCTGCGTCATGTAGCATTCCCAGGAAGGGTGGTGGCTCCCCCTACTAGAATCTGAGCTGGAGAGTGATACAGGCTCCTTGTTGAGGAGCTCGTAGAGGGTCTCCATATCCCGCTCAATCGCCCCCACGAACTCGATGTCCGTGGGTGGTTGAACCACACGTAGCGCCAGAAGGCGGCCAGCGGTTGCTGCAACGTTGCGGAGACCGAATGGAAACGCTGTCAGGGCGCTCCATACGGACCCTTCTGGACACATGGTGGCGTTGTGAGAGGCCTCCTTGGGTGACGGGACTCCCCGGGAGTTGCCCGGTGGGCCCTCAAGCCTGAGACGGCTGAGGTTGATGGAAGGGGGAGATGGGGCGGCTGAGCGAGTCAGCGCCAGCTCTCCTCCTAATGTGATGATGAAATCCAGGTCGCCGAAATGCACGTGTGCGCCCGGGGCCTAGGTGATTGCGTGGGTGGCCATCCGAGACCTGATTTGGAATGCGCAAAGCCCCTACCTGGCGCGCCAACTGTCGGTGTTTGGTACAAGCACCGGCAAGTAAATTTATAGTAATGCGTGATAGGCTCGGATGGTGCGCTAAAGGACACAGGATTTATACTGGTTCGGGCGGAACGTCCCTACGTCCAGTTTGTTGCTGCTTGTGTTATTAGCACCGTGAACGGTCTATAGTAAGGGATACAAACTGGCGAGAGAGGGACTGGTCCCAAGTCTCTGATCGAAGGATTGAAAGGTGGTCAAGAGCTTCGTAGCTGCTTGAATGTGTGTGTGAGTGCGTTCTATTGTTCGGTCCTATTTTTTCGTCCTCTCTGATGGAGGAAGCGCATCCCCTTTTATAGATGAAGGGGCTGGCTTTACAAGGGTGAGGGCTCCAGGATGTGTACTCTACTTAGTCATGTGGCTCACGTTTACCTGGTCAGGTCCTCCATTCTGATGAGTGCGAAGGAAGATAAGTGCTTACCATGTTGTCGATGTCTCTGTAGGATGTCAGATTAATCACAGAATGCTACCCACAGGGTATGGGCTATAGTACAGTGGTTTTGACTTATGAGCCTCCCTCCAGCCTTGCTCCGCACGCCTTCTGGTTCCCATGATTCCTTGTTGGGAGAATTCGGGGTCGGGGTCCGGTGTAGCGCCATGGCCAAGGCCTTCTGACTGGGAGGACCTGAGGGATCGGGAATAGGGCGCTGCTCCCTCGGGTTCACAGCGTGGTGATGGAATATCCGTCGTTCATGGAGATAGCAAATCCGTTCTTGGAGCGTAGCGGTTGTCGTATATCTTCGTTGGGTTCCGTGTCCCAGAGCTAAAGACGGCGCCTACAACTCTACAGGGTGAGATGCACGCACCTGTAATACCTTTTGGGCTCTGTGGCGCCCGAAAGGGTCTAAAGCATCAGTCCTATCATTCCCTGGCAGTCCTTTTCCTGCCAGGGCGCAGGGTATGGTCGTTGGAGCCATGGTTGACCCGAACGTCTTGTCTCGTCCTGTACCCATCATTATGAGGGATAGATATCGATCAGGGCGAGGCTCGTTCTGGGCCGTCGGGTGAGGCGAAGACCAATCCCTATCTCTTGGGCGAGACTAACCCTATCCCTCCAGGATCGGGCGAGGCGGAATCCATCCCTTTGCCTTCGGGCGAGACCGAGCCCGCCCTATAGGCGTCAGGCAAGACGGAGATTAGCCTTGAGCTTTTGGGGCAAGGCAGGGTTATCCCACAAAGGCGTCGGGTGAGGCTGACCCCGCCCCTCTAGGGTCGGGCGAGACGGAATTCATCCCTCAGCCCTTGGGCGAGACCGAGGCCGCCCTCAAGGCGTCGGGCAAGACGGAGTTTATCCCTCGGCCCTCGGGCGAGACCGAGCCCATCCCAAAGGTGTCGGGTGAGGCGGAACCGAACTCCTGTCACTCGAACAAGGGATGACATGGAGCCCTTATGCGTCCAGAAGTTTTTCACGTTCGGTGGTTATCGGTTCCACCTTCTGGGGTACCCTAGTATTAGGTCCCCGACAGCATGGTTTATGGAAAAATTTAGTACATTAAGACAATTTTCAGCTTCCATGAGTGTAGGACCATGGGCATTACCTGTGTTCTCAGTAGGAGTAATAGGTGCATGGTGAATTGATGGTTCTGAATTTGCATATGAGGTTGTGAGCTCCTCATTTTCATCCACGTCATCCTCTCGCTTATGTACATTATTCTGCAGAAGGTTAGTCATAGCAAGAGGAATAATAACAGACTCTTCCTCTAAATGGTGCACCTTAGCATACGAAGTCAAAACAGGAGGTGGATTAACAAAGGTTTCTCGCATAAGAAGTTTCATATCATTCCAAGTTTGAGGTTTATCAGAAGGATCTAAAGACTCCCACCAAGATAAAGTAGAATGTCGTAAAACACTAGCTGCATTTTTTACCTTCCTCCTTGGACACATAAAGTGAGTAGCAAATATGTTATCGATGGCAATTTCCCACTCCATGTACTCATCAGCACCTATACCATCATAAGTCGGTGGATATGAACAACCTATCATTATAAACACAAAAACAAGGAACAAACGATGAAAGTTATCCCTACCAAATGACTACGTGGTTGCAGTGGTGTCACTTTTCATAGCAAGTGGAAGCGTCTTACCAAGCTCTTACAAAGTTCTTGCCAACGTAAACAGTGGTGGTACAACCGACGGCTAAATCGTGATACATGTGAGGCAGTGGTACCGAGATTGCGAAGCCCTTTTTTCTATACTGATCTAAAGAATTTGTGGAGCTTGGAAGGCAAACAAAGAGTAATATGTATATCTGGCACTCAAGTCAGTAACAGAAAGTAATGTTGAATTATAGTCCAAAGTACTTGTTCTCGTTGCTGGTCTAAAATGTTCCAAGTACCAGGCGTGTGACAAAAGTATGGTGGATAGCAAGGTGACAGGTGTATGAAAAATAAGTATGATGGATGGAAAATGCAACACAAACAAGGAACTAGACAGCACACGCTAACACAACTCACTTTGATCTTCTCTATGTGCTCCTCTAAATATTATTCCTCTTTTGCCCCTCTCTTTTTTTCTATTTTTTGGGTTGTCGTTGTTTTTTGGGAAATTTCAACTTTTTTATTTTATTTTTTTGATATTTTTTCTTTACTTAGGAGCACAAAAGAAGTAACCACAGAAAATATGAGCCGAAACAAGTGAAAGACGTGTCCTGTGGAATTTTTAGAAAACTGGATCAAAATCGACAAAAACCTTGTGACCACGAAAAGAGGATCTTGCGACCACTTTTTGACCAATCTAAAAATTTCCAACCCTGACATAGCGGGGATGGACGGATCCAAAAATTTTTTCTAATCGATTTGCATATATGGAATGTCGAAAACGGAGTTCGTATGCGAAAACTAGACCAGTTTTAAGAATTGGCTCCGAATTAGAGGACAAAACGGGAACATTGTGTGTAAAATTGGTCACAGCAGCCAAGATTTGATGGAAACGATGGGGAAAAACACACGAACTAGACTCTAACACGACCTAACCAGCAACAAGACCTCGACCAGGACACAAACTCAACACGATGGACTCTGAAACTGAAATATACAAAGGCTATGGCGCGGAAGGTTCTAGGACAGGAAAAATGAGTGTGGCACTGGACTATGGGACGAATGCGAAATACTCAAACTAGGGAATAAATGTGAATCTAACGGTATACCTTAGCTCTGATACCACTTAATGGAGACGGGGATCCTGATCTTCCGTCAGGTGATGGTAATTATCGTTGTGGCGGAGAATGACACACCAATCCGGTTTTAGATCGAAAGATCAAACCCTGCAATCTTAGCACCACAGCTGCTCTGGTTATCAACCAAGTCACGAACCAGGTTAAGCTCACCAAGAAGGCTAATCGCTGCCTGTGCAACAAACAACACAAGCAAGAACAAGAAAGAAAGCAACTAAATTGTAGATGAATGATTAATCTCACGAGTTGGGGTCTCACAAACCGATGAACGGCGAAACTGTTCTTGACAAAATAATCTAAGCAAAACCCGAACCCTAATGGAGGGGCGGCGGCTGTTTATGAAGACTCTAGGGTCATGCAAGACCCCTGGACGAGGCCCTAATGGGCCCAAACTCGATACATGGTCCAACGGACCAAAAGACGGTGTCGTAGCACCCTGACAGATTCTAGATGCTAACTTGTTTCGATGATTCCCGTTTATTCCGAATAGCTTTTGACATGAAACCACTTGTATTGGCTTCCTTATCAAATTAGCTTTCCATCCATATGTGGATCATCGAAAACGGAGTCCGGATGCATGCTGGGTGACCAGTTTAAGGCAGACTGGTCCTGGATTCCGAGGCAGACTCGAACTTGAGTTGTTTTGGGCCTCCACCTCGGGGACTCGAACCGAATTAGCCCCGGGCCTCCTTCTTGACTTGGACACCCTTGCTGGCCTCCTTCCCCACTATCCCATGCACCAAACATGGTCATATGCATGGGTGTCATGTCCTCATCATGGTTAGAGTTGATCAAGGATTATAATTTGAAAGTCCATTATCACCCAGGAAAAGCCAATGTGGTAGCTGATGCTTTGAGTCGTAAGTCACATCAGGTTGAGGAGATACCCTTGTCACTCCACCACACAGAGGTGCTAGCTTAGATTGCATTGACCTCAGAGTTGCTAGAACAAATTCTTCGGGAACAGAAGGAATACTCCAAAGAGATTCCTCACAACAGGAAGTTGCTGGCTGAAGGGCGTGGACCTTATTTTAGCATTGATGGGCAGGGGGTCGTGAGATACAAGAATAGACTGGTGGTTCCGTCTAATGAGGAGTTGAGAATAAGGATTTTGCATGAAGCCCATCATTCAAAGCTGTCTATCCACCCTGGTAGCAACAAGATGTACCATGATCTACGCCAACTGTACTGGTGGTCCTACATGAAGCAAGATATCACCCAGTTCGTTGCGGAGTGTGACACTTGCGGTAGAGTCAAGGTAGATCATATGCGTGCCCCTGGATATCTATAGCCTTTGCCCATTTCTATTTGGAAATGGGAGGATATTTCCCTAGATTTCATTGTGGGTTTACCCCGGACCTCCACGGGCTTTGATTCTATTTGGGTCATTGTGGACCGTCTCACCAAGTCTGTCCACTTCCTTCTGATGGATACTAGATACACTGCCAAGAAGTATGTGGAGTTATACTTTGATCGGATTGTGACTCTACATGGAGTTCCTCTCACCATCATCTCTGATAGAGGGTCAGTTTTTGTCTCTCATTTTTGGGAGAAACTCTAGGAATGTCTGGGTACGCGTCTTCTCAGAAGCTCGGCATATCACCCACAAACTGATGGTCAAACTGAAAGGGTGAACCAGGTGCTCGAGGATATGCTGCGGGCTTGCACCATCTCTTTTCTTGAGAAGTGGGATCAGTGTTTGAAGCTGGCAGAATTTTCATATAATAACAGCTACCAAGAGAGTATCCGCATGGCACCATTTGAAGCTTTATATGGGCAGAAGTGTAGGACGCCACTAAACTAGGTTAAAGTAGTAGACCGTGGGTACTTCAGGCCTGATTTCATAAAGGAGGCTCGAGAGAAAGTAAATATAATTCGTGAACACTTAAAAGTAGCTTAGAGCTGGCAGAAGGCTTACGCAGACAAGCGAAGAAGGCCTTTGGAATTCGTAGCTAGGGATTATGCGTATCTCAAGGTATCTCCTATAAGAGGGGTACATCGGTTTGGTGTCCATGGCAAGTTAGCCCCTCGGTATGTGGGTTCATACAAGGTGTTGCAGCAGTGTGGTCCCGTTGCTTATCGTCTCCAACTCCCTAAAATTCTCTCGGCAGTTCACAATGTATTTCACGTCTCGTAATTGAAGAAATGCCTACGAGTTCCTGAAGAATCTATGGAAATAGAAGGACTTCCGCTCCAACCTGATCTGTCTTATGTGGAGCATCCTATAAAAATCTTGGATGAGAAGGAGAGAGTGACCAGGAACAGAGTGATAAATTTTTTCAAGGTGCAATGGCAAAATCATTCAGAAGATGAAGCAACCTGGGAGCAAGAGAGCTACATATTAAAGCATTACCCCCATCTCCTCTCTGGGTCGGATAGTTAGTTACTGCGCCAAATGTACCCCCTACCTCTTTCTCACACTAGGCACATGAAATCTCGGGTCAAAATTTTGTTTTAGGGGGGGTAGATTTGTAACACCCTGGTGTTACATTGTAATGTTTTGCTTAACATTTCATAAGCATCTGAGTTATGTGCATTTGTGTATGACATAAAGTATAACTCAATGTTCAGCACTTGAAACATTCATGCAAAACATGAATCCGTGGTTATGTTTCATATAATACTGTGTAATCGCATTATTCTGGAAACAAAAAGGGCTAAAGAACGGTTGGCTAACGGCGATGAAATAAGTGTGGTCAGACAAGGATAGCTGGTTAGTACCTCACGTAGGCTAGGTTTGGATTCCAACGCGGAATCGTTCGTTTCAACGTCGTTCGCGTAAGTTTTGAAAGTGGTCGACGATGCCACTTTCGGCAAGCTCTGTGGAACGATTGGCTTAAGCGGTAGGATGATATCTTGGCTTCGTTAGATAGCTTAATGTACCCTCTTGTGCATCGAATAGTTAGTTCAGCTTTTGGAGCATCATGTACAAGTTTTCTGCTTGTTTTAAAAAGCTTGCGCGTCACAAGAATTGGCACTGGGCGCGGTCACCGTTGACCTGGCACGCTGCTGGCATTGCCAGCGCTCTGCCGTGCCGGCCGTGTTCGCGTGCGCACCGCGTCCACTGTCCCGCTGGCCACGCGCGTGGCTCTAGCATCGCGCGTCAAGGCCGCCTACCACCACGCTGTCCGTGACCCCAGCCACTACTGGCCTCGGCCAAGCTACTGCCCCGTTGCCGGCCACAGCCACGCTGCTGCCCGCCGACCAAACTACCGCGCCATGCCTTGCTCTGCACTATCTTGGCCGGGAGCGCGCCGGGTCATGCACTGCATGTCGCTAGTGGCTAGGCCAGCTCTACTCCATTGACTCCTTGGTTGTGCGCTCGAAGGACGTCCGCCTGCCCCACCATACCCTCCACGTCGCATCGCTTTGTCGGTTGTCTAGCACTACCCGCAGCAGTGGCGCCATACCGTGCTCATCGCTTTGCTGCTGTGGTCGTGCAGGCAGCCATCTAGGGGTACGTCCCGCCTATCCCGTTGTTCCGTAGTGGTGATGTTGGCCTGTGCGTTGACGCCGCATACGAGCCAAGCCATGACCTCCCCTGTCTCCGCTGTCTCCATGGCCACCGAGGCGATTCTCCTCAATTCGCCTTAACCATAGCAGTAGACTCCAATTTGTCTTAGGCTCGGCTTTGTTAGGCATCTGGCTGCGTCCCGTCCCCACCTTACTATGTATGCCTTTGCACAGGGCCGAGATTTCATAATCCCACACCACCGGCTCCATAAGGCCGGGAGGATGCCCTCCAACGGCCAACCAGTCACTTCGTGCCCCTCCTAGTGATTCAGTGCACCCACAGCTTCGCTGTACCCTCCTGAGCACCCCACGCACCATAGCCGTAGCTTCGCAGCAGGCCAGCCACCACTGCCGCGGTCGTGCCATTGCTAGGCGCTGTCACCTCGTTGGTGCGCATGTGGCCAGCACTCCTTGGGCTTCCTCTAGCCAAACCATCACCGCAAGGGTCTTCATGGGTGGTTACTAGAGCTCATTAGCTGTTTGGTTTGTCTCGTTGTCTCTGTGGCTTACAGGAACACCTCCGCCATTGTAGGTCTGGGCTCACCGCCGGGGAGGGATTCTGGGACGACGCCCTTGCTCGCCAAACCACCTCCAGACCACATGTGCTGCCTTGGAGGTACTGATCGGCCCCTTAGTTAGATTGTGGGGACTCAGGTGTCACTGGCGTGGCCGTCCTATGCCCGTGCCATCGCGCTGGTGTGCGCCCTGGGGTCCAGGGATGTAGCCGCGGTGAAGAAGTAGAGTAGTGAGGGTGTAGCTATAAAATGGTAGACTAAGGAAATAGTGTCTTGGCGCTCGCTATGATTTCATAGTACTTCAGGGGTGCCCGTGCATAATCGCCGTGGTGCGTAGGCCTCCCCCATCATGGGCCGTTGGCCGGCTGGGCCACGCCTCCATGTGGGCCACGCGGTGGCCTGCTATCGCGCATGGGCGGGATGGCGCGCTGGGCCGAGCCGCATGTTGTGGGCCGACGTAAGAGAATTTGGTTTTCTTATTTTCCTGAGAATAGAAATGTTTATTTATTTTCTGTTATGAATCCAACTTCGATAAATCATAGTAAATTACATGGTTGTACAAAAATAGTGAAACTAAGTTTGTTAGGTTCGCAAAAATGTCATCTACTTGTTAGTGTAGTTAGTTCACCGTTAGCTGTTAGGATGGTAGGCTCATAAGATTTAAGTAGAAAGCTTAGCTTTATATCGATCAATAATTGCAGGAATTGTTGTGGCAAACCGACGATAGCTTTAGCTTTGAAATTATTACAGTAGGTTCCTTAGGCCTTTATATACTTGCTGTAAAATTGGTAGCCGTAGAACGAGTTGCTTAATAGCGTAGTTATTATCCTTGCTTTATTGTATGTATCATAAATTAGCATTAAGGGTAGGAATATTCGTAGTCGCCGTAAGAATGTATGTCACGTTCATACTTATCAGTGGTATGGGCGTTCATACCGGTTCATATCGGTCGTTGCATATGACTCTAGGCAAGTCACAGAGTATTATCCCAAGCATATACTTGGGTATGGGCATAGGGAAGACTTGCCGCTTTCTTATCGCGGATCCAGCTCTTTCCGGGCCAACTGATGGGAAGAGGAGGTGGTGGAGGTCCTTGCACCGCACTGAGTCTGGGACTCAGGGGCGGGGGCTTGGAGTCCAAGTTTGGACGGGGACCTGGACACCCGAGACAGGAGAGTGGTGGGTTAGTCCTGCTTGTGCCTAGGGTACAAGCGGGGCCTGTGTCTTTGGGGCACCTAGCTGGGCACATTGATTCATGAATCGCCAGGTTATTCGGTACGGCTTGTCTGTGGTTTAGCACCGTAGTAAGAACTGGAAGTGGAAAAAGGAAAAGGAACAGTATCGATTGCTCAAATCTTGCTTGCAAGTAGAACAGGTGCTTATATAGATTGACTAGAGGAAAACTTAATACGGCCGATAATAATAAAGCATCAATAAGGACTCACTATTAGTATTGCTTTCTGCTAAAGAAAACCAGCAACCATAAATGCCTAGCATACTCCTTGGAGTCAGGGAAAGTATTCCCACTGGTCAGATAAGTCTTGCGAGTACATTGTATACTCAGGGTTTATTTACCCCTATTGCAGGTGATGCTTGAGGAGTACCTTGTGTAGAGGATCCTTCTGGTGGGCTCAGACGGAATCCTCGTTATCTTATCGCTAGATGTTATCTTTTAATATTCCGCTGTTCATCATTCTGCACTCTATATTTGGTATTGTAATAATATACTTTTTAAGAAACTCTAATGTATGAAATGGACTTGTGTTGTAACTCGTTCTCATTATTGGATCCTTGAGAAAAATGTGGATCTTTCGGGTTCTCCCTCGCGGTGTGCCCGACGGACACCGCTCACGGTAGTTACTTTCGGGGTGCTTAGTGTCTGGTGGAAGAAGAGCACCTCCTGTAAGTACGCTATTTCAGGTGGTTCTACCACATGTTCCCAACCGCATAACCCACCTACCAAACTGAGCTCGACATTGTACATAGTCTACTGCGTCACGACGTCAGTGCTGCTGCGTGTGTGTGGCCGCATGTGAGCACGCCTTCAATGGCTCTATCCAAGCACTAACCGACGCACCACCTATCCCTCACTCATGCGGTCATATCCCCATGCTGCCGTGCCTTGTCAGGTTGTGGTCGGGCCACCTCTGCCAGGGGCTGCTTCCCGTGACGTGGCGGTGGCAGTGCACCACTCTCCCTTCCCTTTCTTAATCACCAGCCCAAGGCTTCCTAGTCTAATTCCTCGCGTCAGTGAGTAGCAGAGGAAGTTAGCTAGATGCCCCACACTCATCGGGTCCAGCGGTGGCCTAGGCCATGGCCATTTTCAGATTTTGCTCGCCACCAGGTCATGTGCGCCGTCTGAGCCGGTAGGTTTGGGGTAAGGCCCAGTAGGGTTAATAGCAGTTGAATTGCTCATAACCCTAAATTCGTCTTTACTCCCTCCATCCGGTGCTCATGCTATATTGGCTAGAGAACTCATCGGCAATCATGGTGATGCATGGGTGTCCATCTCAGAGCACCGCCGCCCCCGCGGCTTGCACATGCCTAGACCATCGCAACGCTCCCTTGCTTCAACCGTCAGTAGGGCGTACACCACAGTGAGCTATTGATGCTTCTCCACCATCTCTATCTTTCCGTGAGGGCGTAGGCTTGCTGAAACTAGTCGCGTCACCACCGCGGATAGCTGCTCGCCGCTATAGCCCACTGACAGTGCACCTCCGAGTCCCTATCCGCCACCCATCCTTGTGCGTTTAGTTGCAGATGGTGGTCGACCCGTTAATTCCGTCATAGCGAGCCTAGTTTGCCCAACGTAACCTGCCTTATGCCATCGGCCACTGCATCGACACGCGCAGGGGTTTTCAGGGACCTACCCATGGTGAGGATGAAAACAACCGAGGGCTTGGTCACAAAGCCACTACCGATAGGAACAGTACACATGGTAGTCGCACTATTACCTTGAGGCTCAGGGGCTTCTCTACAAAACTATCGTTGCATGCGGGCTCCCCAGCCTTGGGCCACGTTGGGCTATTGCGACACGAGCGCGGCCACGCCCACGCTGGGCTACTAGGACGAATCGATGGCCACCGGCCCTTTTCTTTTTTCTAAAGCGTTTTCTAATTTAGTTTTAAGGTAAAATTGTAAATTCAAAATAAATTTAGGTAGTTGACCAAAAATTGTGAAACTAATTTTGTTAAGTTTCTAAAATCATGATCTATCTGCTAGTATATTTTGTTCATATAGTTTTATAATATTTTCAGGAGCTATCTAATTAATTTAAGATGCTTAATATTGTAAGATATAAACTTGTAGGAATTGTTGTGATAAATTGGTGATAGTGTTGGCTGTGAAACTTTCACTGTAAATTCCTAACATTATTAGGTGCTCACTGTATTTTTTAGCTCCATAATAATTAGTTTGCTAGGGTAGCTAAATGAGCCCTAGTTCGAAAATATATGTTTAATCAACAAAATGCCGAAACACGTTGAGAGTTTAGAACTAAAACACTTGTTTGGAAACAACGCCTTATTCGACAACATGGATATGTAGTCTAGCAAGTTAGTTATTAGAGCTATCTCATTAGCTTGTGAGGTGTAATCGTATTTCTAAGAGTTTCGGTTACCATTGATTATTTACGTCTCTGCGTTGCATCCACGTATATCATAATAGGAACAACGATGGATCGTGGTGATGATCGGAGTAGTGGAAAGAATGGTGCCTTGATGATCGTGTCACCATGATGGAATACTAACTTTTGGTTATATCTTACCCAGGCAAGCCCCGGTGCATAACCTCTTATTTTTTATAATCACTGTTTATATACATTATGTGCATTTACGTTATAGGAATTTATGGAAACCACATGCATATATATACCTGTCCTAAGAGTCTTACTAGTGTAGGTTCGAGTAGCTGCTATGCTTAGGTTTTTGGTAGCATGAGTAACCTGCCGTTACTCACAATAGGTGATTATTATTACTCTCATAATAAAAAGATGAAAAGAAAAATGGAGACAGAGCAGGGATATGGTATGCGTATTGGTGAGTGTAACAGGTTATGGCCCGTGGCCAATAGGGCTTAGCTTGATTACACTATTTTCCCTATTCGTGTCGATTAAGGACCATCTGTTGCTGTGGATGGTAGTCAGGTCATAGACTTATTATCCTGAGCACATACTTGCTTATAGGAGCAGGAAGGCTCATTACGCTCTTGTCATGGGTTCCGTCCCTTTTTGGACCGACTGATTAGAGGTGGGGAAAGGTGGAGGTCTAAGCCCCATACTGAGACCGGGTCTCAAGTGTGGGGGCTTAGAGTCCAAGTTTGGACGGGGACCTAGACCCTGTGATAGGAGTAGAATGGATTGGTCTTGTTTGTGCCTGGTGTATAAATGGGGTGTGTGTTTTGGGGTACCCAGCTGGGATACATTGGTTCATGAATCGCCATTTTCGTGAGACGGTACGACTTGGCTATGGTCTAGCACCGTAGTAAGAACTGGAATATGAAAGATGGTAAAATGGTTCTGATTGCTCACCACCCATTTAAAAGTAGCATAGGTGCTTACATAGAATGGATAGTTATTGAACTAGTGATAACTGCTAATAAAATTTAATATAAGGATGCACATTTAGTAATACTTCCGCAGATGCAATAACCCACAAGCCAAATAAGCCTTGCATATCCTTAGAGTCTTTTATTTTCCTCCTGTCGGGTAAGTCTTGTTGAATACAATCGAGTACTCAGGGTTTTATTCCCCCTGTTGCAGGTGATCGGAGGATACATAGAGCTGACTCTTATGTGTGGAAACCTATTGATGGGCTCAGAGAGGATTCCTTTCACGCTACGACTGTAGTAATTATTTATAACCCTCACTAAAGGTTTTTATAAGAAAATATGTAAAATCTGCTAGCATCTCTTGTATATAAATGTCCAATACGTTAATGCTCCACCATGTCATTAAATTAATCTTTGTTTCCTCTGCAACTCTGATAACATTGTTATATTCCACAGTTACAATCAATTGTGGTAATATTCGGTTACTGTAATAAAGTGATGTAAGAAATGACTTAAGAATGTTGTAAGCTTTATTCTCTCATTTATGATCCTGATGGAAAAATGTGGATTTTTGAGTTCTCCTTTAGGGTGAGCTCAACATAACTGCGAAGTTTAGTGTCCTCTCTTGAGTACTTAGTGTCTAATAGAAGACAAGTACTCCTAGGAGGCATTAGATTAGGTGATTCTGCCATAGTTTTTAGACATGCTTTAAAATTCATGCACGTCATATGCCTGGCCTGTGCGCATGGTCACGTCGCGTGGCCGCTCGGCGTCATGCGACTGGCCACGTCCCGCGCACTGCGGTGCAGAGACCGATCGGCCTATCTAGCTATGGGTTGGCCATGGCCGGCCCCAGCAGGCCGCTGTCATTGCCATGCAACTACTGGCCATCGCGCTGCTGCCCTACCTCGCTGTCATGTTGCTGCCCCCGCTGCCACCCTTCTCACCTTGTGCTGTGGTGCTGCTATTGTCCTTCTCGCCATCACACATGTGGGCTTGTCCCTACTATCGACACAATCACGTCATCATCGTGTCCACGCTCTCTATAGTCCGGTGCCGCTGCTTGGCCCTACCCGATGGCGCTATCACTGTCACGCACGTACATGGCGCACTCATTGCACCAGCACATGGCCATGACCGAATCTATGGTATCCCCACGTGGGCCTTAGCCTCGCCGTGACAGTCGTACTCCCAATCATCACCATCTTTAAGCACATTGTGCCGATGCGTAAGCTGACCCCTCTCCCTCCCCTTCCTTCTCATTTCCACCCAACGTGACGTTGTTCATTTAATCCAATAGGGAGACGTCACCATCATCTGATTCATCATGTCTCTAGCTCCATCTTTAAGCCACCAAGTTGCCTGACCCCATTTGGCCAAGATTGGAGCGCGGCTATCGGTGTTTTGAGTTACCACTGACTAGTAAATTTCTAGTATTGCGCCTCTAGCTTAGATGGTGTGCTTAGAGGACATGAGATTTATACTGGTTCGGGCTGAAAGTCCCTATGTCCAGTTCATCGCTGCTGCTCGTGGTACTAGCACTGAAAGTTTGTAATAGGGGTAACAAATAGCCGAGAGAGGAAAAGTTCCCAAGTCTCTAGTGAAAGGAGTGAAAGGGTGCTGAGATCTCGGTTGTAGCTCTTATGTGTATCTAGATCTGATCGGTTCGAGGTTAGATCAGATCCCCTTCATGGGATGCCCTGCTTTCCCTTTTATAGGCCAAGGGAAAGTAGAGGTTACTGCAGGGGAAAAGAGAAGAACGAGAGAGAGGAGTTCTTTAGGATTGTTGGATCCTTCTTATCCTTCATGCGGGTCACGCAGGACTGGTAGATGTCAATAGGGATAGCTCCAAATCGTGGCCCAGTCCATCACTAGCACCATGTGTAGGCATCATCTACCGGTCATGGCGTTCCATTCCATCATAGCGGACATCGTGGTGAGCTGATGCGCCTATTAGCGTTCGTACGAGGGTTAGGCAGAACAACACTAGTATGCCCAACATTGTTCGTGATGTGAATCCTTAAGTATGGCCCATCATGGCCATGGTTTATATCGGGGCATGCCAGTCTCTTCCTTGGTGTCAGAGTTTTGAACTAGACCCATACGCTAGGACCTAGAGTGGTTGGCGGCGGTATGGGTCTCTGTCGAGCAAGACAGAGCCCAAGACCTTGGGGTCAGGTGAGGCAGAGCCCATCCCCAAAGGTCGGGTGAGGCGAAGCATGAACCCAAGGGTCAAGCGAGGTGGAGCCCGCCACCAGAGGTCGGGCAGGGCAGAGCACAAACCCAATGGTTAGACGAGGCGGAGCCCATGGCCTCGGGGTCAGGTGAGGTAGAGCATGGACCCAATGGTCGGGCAAGGTGGAGCCCAAGGCCTCAGGGTCAGGTGAGGCAGAGCCCATGGCCTCAGGGTCGGACGAGGCGGAGCCTGCGGCCTTAGAGTTGGGCGAGACGAAGCCTACCCCTAGAGTTCAGGCGAGGCGAAGCTTGCCCGCCTGGGGGACAGTTGGAGCTATAGTCATGCTCTTGACTGCTCGGATGAATCAATGTTGATGGTTATTAGGTCCTCCTCTTCGGGTACCCTAGTATTGGTCCTCGATAGTAGCCCACGAGCCTACAGAGGAGTAGAATACTCCTTCAAAGGCTTTTTTGAATGAGAGGACTCTGAGGGCCTTGGCCTTCTTTTGTCACCCACGGCATGACCTAAGGATGGTGATTCCCTTTCATCATGATTAGACCCCTCAGGGGTATAGTCATGAGATTTGGTGGGTCAAAAAAGGTCTTTTCCTAATTTCAACCCCTACAGGGGTCTGTCATTCTATGACTGTGCGTTTGGTCTCTGTTCGAGTCCAACTTTCCTCGAGCCCTCACCCATAGTAGGGGTCTGGTCGAGGGTCAGCTTGTCTTTGTGATCATCTTCCCTCAAGCATTTTTTCTGATAAAAATAGAGGGGCTGAGCCGTGCCATGATTTTCCTCTATGGACGAATCATGGTGCTTGGTGAGTTGTTAACGGGCAAGTCTGAGTGGGGCCTCGACATCCTATTCATGGAGATCCAGCTTGGGTCAGCTGGTGACTGACTCTAGATTCTCAGTGGTCATTCTATATAGTTCTTGGGTCTGTTCGACTGGTCCCGAGGGCTCTTTGCCTTTCTTCGAGGAAAAACCATGGATCATATCCGCCCGAGACTCAAACATGGGTCGAGACGCGCGTGGTGCTCGTACACCTGGGTACTAGCTGCTAGTAGGCCTATCATTTTCTAGCCCTCACTCTAAAGGTGCTAGAGCGGTTATCGAACCCATCGGTGGGCCAACCTTTGAACACCTGGGCCTAGATGGGCCATAGGAGTGTTTTAGCTCCGTATCCCTCTTACCTATGATGGGTCATGGCCTGTTCAGGGAGGTAAAATGTCCAACGAGTTTTCTGAGGAGATGGCCATAGGTTGCGTGCGCACGCCCCACAGCGAGACATGGTGACACATCGTGGCAGGCGCGGAGATCTAGGCGAGCGGTTGGTTTCCTCACGCCCATTGCCCCTATAAAACCAAAGGGTTGGCCCTCCGGGTTCCATACATTGCATCCTTGCAGGCGTTGGGACCCTTCCCATTCCATGGAGGGGAGGGCACATCTAGGGAGCCGACGGAGGTGGGCCGTACCATCGGCGTCTCCCAAGAACCGATAGAGGTGGGGCATACCATCGGCCTGCCCTAGGAGCCAATAGAGGCGGGTGGCTCAACTGTCGCGCCTGAGGTGCTAGCGGAGGTTGGTGGCACTGCCGTCGTGCCTCAAGAGCCAAGGGAAGCAAGCCCCTCTACCCAGGAGCAGGGGGCTGGCTTGAAACGGCCTTGTCCCGATGAGATGGAGCGAGGGTTGGGGGGTTCGCCACCCAAACGCATCTGCCGCCCGACAGCACTGAGGTGAGTTATTAGTTCCTCTGTTTATTTCCTGTTTTAGTCAGATTTTATCATGACTTATGTTTTTCATCCCTTGCAGCATCGGTAGGTAGTAGAATCCTTTGGCGCTGGCGCTGAAGAAGAGCATCGCCCTCCAATTGAGGCAGCAGGCGTCGACTGGTGTCATGCCCATTTTAGGCGGGAGCGACGCCAGTGTGACCACATCGTCGACTAGTCGGGCGCCGCCCATAGTGGCGCTCGTGCCCTCAGCAAGATGGGCGAACGTGGGCGCTCAAGGGGCACCCTTGGAGGTTGCGGAGCAGCCGGTGATGGCCGTGATACCGCTGCTAATGGCGGGCGGATAGGGCTACCAACTACGCTCGTGGCACCGACCGTGGCGGGTGCGATGCAGCCGATAGTGATCCTACCAACACTGGTGGAGGGGGCGGTGGCCATGACAGACGGGTCATAGCTAGGCGCTACCGTAGCAGCGCCTGAGGCACCAGCGCAACCCGTGCCATTGGTGGCCCAAGCGACTGCGCCTGGCGTGGGCTGAACAGAGGGGGAGGTGGCCGAGGGGTCCTTAGGAGTCTTGGTTCTAGGAGAGAGGTTGGTGTCCGCACCGCTAACCCCTTCCATCACCAGAGGGGGCATCCTGGCTTGGACATCACGGCGAGAGGGGTGGCGACGCTTGGAGCCAGTAGGGAGTCATCCCTAGCCCTAATGTCGGTGGGTAGCGGCTCACCCGTTTGGGGCGATCCCCTGCTCTAGTGGGTGGATCTACAGGATCTAGCGTCGATGCTTTTCACCCTCGACACCGCCGTAGAGAGCATGGAGCAGGAGAGCCTCAACGTAGGGATCATGTCCGTGCTAGAAGCCCTAAACCACGCTACGGGTGCATTGCGTGATGTTGTTGTTCCCTCTAGCTGGGTATTGTTTGGTCCTTCTTCTTGCGCTTATATTCCTTTATATACTTTTTATATCCTGACCATCATCTTTCTGCAGTCCCTTATAGCTCGTAGCCAGGGGAAATCTTGGTTCCTTCATCAATAGAAGGAAACCTAGGACCGCCTCATCGAGGAGGCATGGCTATGTGGGGAGGTGATAGTTCAACATGTTGTCGCCTAGTAGAGGGTGGCCGAGCTGACTCCCCTCACCGAGGAGGTGGCCAATCTTCAGTCATGGGTGGCCAAGGCCCATCAGGATGCTGATGAGGCCGAGAAGGCATTCGAGGCCCTGTCGGCGAGGTCATAGAAGGATGACAAAGAAGCCACTAGGGTTAGGAAGGAGCGGGATGAGTTGCTCCAGAAGGACACCGAGACCCGCCAGCAGATCCTTGACCTACTAGGAGAAGTTGAGAAGGAGAAGGATCTGAAGATGGGGGTCGAGGTGAAGCTCATGAACCTAGAGATGAGGGCAAGCCTAGATGCTGTGGTAGTTGCTCAGCTGCGTAAGGAGCGGGATGAACTGATCCAAACCACAGAGAGGCTCTGCTTGGAATGCAGCGTGGCTCACGAGGAGCATGACCAGGCTTTCAAAGAGCATGACCAGGCCTACCAAGAGTGCGACAACATGCAGTAGAGGGTCGGCTCCCTCTAGGCCAAGCACAAAAGCACGATGACCCAGAGGGTGGAGGCTGAGAGCGTTTCTGCTAGGCTAGCTATGGATTTGACTAAGGTGAGGAGGAATCTTGAGGTGAAGAGTGATGAGCTTGGTATCCTAAGCGCAACCCTTGGAGTGGTCTATGATGAGCTTGAGGTGGTGCAGTCGGAGGGAACCAGCTCACTCGTGGTCCATGCCAACGAGATCATGGCTCAGGTGCGCCAGCTCGAGAGGAATGCCCTTCGTGCTAGGGTCAATCAGTCCTTCATGATTGCTCATTCTCATTATGGGGACAACATCGATTTAGAGGCGATGAGCCATGACTACACGCCCGGTTATGAAGTCCATGAGCTAGAGGAGATGGAAATGGCGGTGGTTCCCCTTTCATAGGGCCTGGCAGATAGGATAGAAGGCATAGTTCTCCCCTAGAAGGGCTAGTCAGTTAAATAGGTCGAACGATCATTTTTGTAATAATCAGACAAGTTCCAACCCTTGTGTTTTGTTCGAACAAGTATGTTCTTTTATTTTGGTTGAACAAGCTTGTTCTTTCTCTCTTTTATGTGTGAAAAGGGTTTAATATGTTCTGACCCTTCCGTTTGTTAAGACCATAGAGTTTGAGATGTAGGCGGGAAACTTTGATCACGCTGGTGTTGGTGCGAAAACATGGTAGCCATGTCGGGTGGACATGCAGCAAGTCGGAACGATCTAGAGATCTACTTGGCTTCAACATAGGACCAGTCGACCCGGTGAATTCCTAAGGGCGTACCAGTCAATTTGACCTGCAATTGATAAGGAGAGAAAGTTTATCAGTAATTTAGGGTGAAACATGCTGGTTTTGCCCAGATAGTTCCAAGTGTGCCGCTTCGGGAGTAGCCAGACAAGAAAATCGACTAAATAGCCGATACGAGAAGAAATCGACTGTTAAGGACTGTAATGCTCATGGGTCATGATTGATTTTATAGTAATGAATACAATGCGCCCAGTTTTAATGATCCTTTCCCTTAAGCTATTAACATGTATGCGTCAAAGATACATCACTGGATAAATTAGATTTGATCAATACGCGTGTATGTGCCTAGGAAGTTTCCCACAAAGATCTCTTTCAGGTCCACCCACCGAATTGGCCAGGAACAATGGAAGGTTGTGGATAATGAAATCATCATTATTTGCTCCATCGAATTGGCAAGCAAGCAGCTAATCCTTGAGCCACAGTCTAGGGTTTGCTTCTCTAGGGTATTTTAGGATGTTGGTCAGTGGTCGGTACCATGGTGGGAAGATGATGTTGAGGATGTGTCGACCAAAGGCCTGAGCTCCCAGCAAGTCAGGCTTGAGCTTCAATCCTTGCTGCTGTCATAGCGTCCGCCATGACGAGGGTGGTAGCTACGGCTAGCCCCCTCCCTCGCATCACCATGGGCACGCCTGCGGGCATCGAGGGTGTCACACGCATCATGGTGGCAGCCGAGATGCTCAAGCACCAGGACCACGGTGAGCGGCCTACCGCCTTGCAGTGCCTGGTGGACTGACACATCCTTGTGGGGTCATTTTGAGGGCGTGCGCTAGCTGGCATCGAGCTCACATCATTGGGATAGCAAGATCTTGGCCTATTGCACCACCACACGCTTGAGTAGCATGCGAATCTCGTGATGGGCCCGATGATCCTCGGGCGTTGCAGGCCCTGAAAGCCCATGGAGTGAGGTCACCATAGCTGCGATGTTCTGGCTCGCCCGGGTGAAGTGTGGGAGGGCTTCATCGTCTTTGATGATCCTTTAGTTCATGTCGCGGGCCACACGTGCACACCCACTGTCTCTATGGCACTCGATCTCTCGCTCGAGCTCCGTATGTTCCTACTTGAGCTGGACTTGTGCTTCCTCAAGCTCATGGTGCTAGGCCTTCAGCTGCTCTACAGTAGGCGAGGTGGGCCCCCTGCATCCCTCTTGACCTTGTCATTGAAGTCGTTCGTTGGGGTAGCCTCTCCCTCGTGGATGCTTTTGACGTGTCCCTCAGGGGTACCTACCATGAAACATTCATGAGAGGTATAATGACTCCCCCTGCTAGAGTCAGAGCTAGAGGGCGACTCCGATTCTCCTACGAGGAGGTTGTTGAAAGATTCTATGACATATTCGGTCATCCCCACGAACTCATTGTTCATAGGGGATGGAGGAGTGTGTTGCGCCACAAGGTGGCCAACGGTCTCTATAGCATTGCAGAGAGCAGACGGGAGCACTGTCAGGGCACTCCGGATGAGGTATTCTGGAGAGAGCGGCTCTCCTTCAATAAGCTACGTCATGATGTTGGTGAACGAGAAGGTGAGGTGGTGTAGGTCCTCCCAGGATGGTCGGGGTCCTAGGAAAGGCACCGAGCTAGCGCTTTAACCTCCCATAGTTGAAGCCGAGGAGCTGGTCGCTCTTGGGGGCATAGGCCTCCGGTGCGTGCAGCTGTAGCTCCTCAAGCGCCTCGGCGATCATGTCGAGGTCAGTGGAGTAGAGAGGTTGGACAGTGGCGGGAGCCTATGCCAACTCTCCCTCCATTGTGACGATGAAGTCCAGGTCCCTGAAGCGCACGTGCGCGCCCAGGACCTAGCTGATGTCATGACTGGCCATCCAAGACCTAAAGTGGACGTCGAGACACACAAAAGGCCCCTACCTAGCGCGCCAACTATCGGTGTTTTGAGTTACCACCAACGAGTAAATTTCTAGTATTGCATATCTGGCTCGGATGGTGTGCTTAGAGGACACGAGGTTTATACTAGTTCAGGCAGAAAGTTCCTACGTCCAGTTCATCACTGTTGCTCATGTTACTAGCACTAAAAATTTATAGTAGGGTTACAAACATGCAAGAGAGGGATAGGTCCCAAGTCTCTAGTGAAAGGAGTGAAAGGGTGCTAAGAGCTCGGTTGCTGCTCTTGTGTGTATCTAGATCTGATCGGTTCAGATTTGGATCAGATCCCCTTCATGGGACGCCCTGCTTTCCCTTTTATAGGCCAAGGGAAAGCATAGGTTATAGTGGGGGAAAGAGAAGAACGAGAGAGAGAGAATGAGTCCTTTAGAATCGCTGGATCCTTCTTATCCTTTATGCGGGTCCCACTGACACTATAGATGTCAATAGGGATAGCTCCATGTTGTGGCCCTATCCATCACTGGTGCCATGCGTAGGCGTCGTCTGCTAGTCATGGCATTCCATTCTATCGCAGCAGACGTTGTGGTGAGCTGATGCGCCTGTTAGTGTCCATACGAGGGTTAGGTAGAACAACACCGGTATACCCGATGCTATTCCTGATGTGAATCCTTAGGTATGACCTATCATGGCTACGGGTTACATCGAGATGTGTTGGTCTCTTCCTTGTTGTTAGAGTTTTGACCCAGGCCCTTACGCTTGGACCTGGAGTGGTTGGCGGTGGTATGGGTCTCCATCGGGCGAGACGGATCCCATGACCTCGAGGTAGGGTGAGGCAGAGCCCACCCCTAGAGGTTAGGTGAGGCGGAGCACGAACCCAAGGGTCGAGTGAGGTGGAGCACACTTCCTCCGGTCGGTCAAGGCGGAGCCCATGACCTCAGGGTCGGGCGAGGCGGAGCCTGCCTCCATAGGTCAGGCGAGGTAGAGCGTAAACCCAAGGGTCGGGCGAGGCGAAGCCCGTGGCCTTGGGGTCGGGCGAGGTGGAGCCTGTGGCCTCAGGGTCAGGCAAGGCGGAGCACGGACCCAACGGTTAGGTGAGGCGGAGACCACGACATCAAGGATGGGCGAGGTGGAGCTCGCAGCCTCGGGGTCAGGCGAGGCGGAGCTTGTGTGCCTAGGGGTCGGTAGGAGCTATAGTCGCGCTCTTGACTGCTCGGATGAATTAATATTGATGGTCATTAGCTCCTACTCTTCGGGTACCCTAGTAACTAGTATTGGTCCCCAACAGCGGCCAAGCTCCAATTTGGCATTTTCCTCGCCGCCGAGTCATTATGTTCGTGCTCGGCCGGTGAAGGTGGCAACTCCCCTCGAAGCCGTTAGAGGCCGGCCCAGCTACACCATTAGCTTTGCCTCGATTTCCTCTTCGTCCTGCGCACCTCGGTCGAAAAGCTACCCCTACCTGGTGCTGCCATCGCATGTGGCCACCCCTCCTACTCCATCCTCTACTCCAACTGTCACTTTGGCTGAGCCCACGGTAAGCTCTTGATGCTCACCCGCTAGCTGGTTAGGCTTGTAGCTGCCCTTGCTCACTAGAACGGTCATGCCACCATCGTGGATGGCCACGCGTTGCTGCAGCCCTCACCAGTGAACCCCGCCACCCCTCACCGCCACCTAGCACAGTTGTTTAGGTCGGGGATGGCGATTGACCCGATAGATGGGTCCACGCAGGTCCTAGGTGGCCGGCGTAGCCACCCTGTGCCGCTGCTCACCGCGCCGTCGCACGCTCTGCCTCGGGGATGTGCGTAGGGAAATTAGGAAAAACCTAGGGGGCTAAATGAGATTGTTTGAGAGAGGGAACAATAGTGATTGGATTTCGTTGTAGTTTGGATAAAGCTCGAGGGCAACTTTGCAAAATCGCAAGCGCGCGCGGCCTTCTCCGTGCGCGGGCTACGTCCGCACGGGCTACGCCATAGTGGGCCATGCTAGGACGCTTGTCTTTTTTTTTAGATAAATTAGTTAGTATTTTCTAATTAGATTTTGAGCTGATATTTGGTAATTAATATAAAATCATGTGGATGTCCATAAATTATTAAATTAATTTTGTAAGGTTCCTAAAATCATGATCTATCTGCTAGTATATTTTGTTCGCATAGTTCATAGTATTTTCAGGAGTGATCTAATTAATTTGAGATGCTTAATATTGTTAAGATATAAACTTGAAGGAATTTTTATGATAAATTGGTAATAGTGTTGGCTCTGAAACTTTCACAGTAAATTTTTGTCGTGGGTTCTGGCTCTTTTTGGATCGACTGATTAGAGGCAGGGAAAGGTGGAGGTCTAAGCACCATACTAAGATCGGGTCTCAAGTGTGGGGGCTTGGAGTCCAAGTCTAGACGAGGACCTGGACCCCTTGACAGGAGTGGAACGGGTTGGTCTTGTTTGTGCCTGGGGTACAAGCGAGACGTGTGTTTCGAGGTACCTAGCTGGGATACATTGGTTCATGAATCATCATTTATGTGAGACGGTACGACTTGGCTATGGTCTAGCACCATAGTAAGAACTGGAATATGAAAGATGGTAAAATGATTCTGATTGCTTACCACCTGCTTGAAAGTAGCATAAGTGCTTACATAGAATGGTAAGTTAATGAACTAATGATGACTGCTAATAAAAATTGAATATAAGGACGCGCGTTTAGTAATGCTTCCTGCAGATGCAATAACCCACAAACCAGATAGCCTTGCATATTCTTGGAGTCTTTTATTTTCCTCCTGTCGGGTAAGTCTTGCTGAGTACAATCGAGTACTCAGGGTTTTATTCCCCACTTGTAGGTGACAGGTGGATGCTAGAGCTGACTCTTGTGTGTGGAAACCTCTTGGTGGGCTCAGAGAGGATTCATTTCATGTTGTGATCGTAGTGTTTATTTATAACCCTTACTAAAAGTTATTAGAAGAAAAGTTTTATGACCTACCATCATAACTGGTTTATAAATGTTCACTATGTTAAGGATTCACCATTAATCTTCATTTCTGTTGTAACTCTTATCCTATGTTGTTCTCCGCTGCAAGATAAAAATGTGAACCCAAAATGTATAAACTCTTTTACATTTAAAACTGTCTTAATTCCGCTATTGCATTCAACTTGTCTAAGTACTCTAATGTTGTAATAAAGTGATGTAAGAAATGGTTAAGAATGTTGTAAGTTTTATTCTCTCACTTATGATCCTGATGGAAAAATGTGGATTTTTTAGTTCTCTCTTAGGGTGTGCTCGACGGAACAGCAGGATTTAGTGCACTCTCTTGGGTACTTTGTGTCTAATGGAAGACAAGTACTCTTGGGAGGGCATTAGATTAGGTGGTTCTTTCACAAAGAGTTGATGTACTATGTTATGAATACTTGAGGTACTCCAAATGCAACGCCATTGCATTCATGTTTCTTTTGAGAGGGGGTGTTAAGATATAATAGTCAAGGGTATTAGTGTAATCTTCTGTGTCTAGGGCTACGTCTTGTGTCTCCATGTACTCTATATATATCTTGATGAGGACATCACTACCGTTGATACAACCACACCTAAGGGACAGAAAGAGCAACCATAAGCAAGACACACAGTTCAGGCTTGTTGGCCTAATTCTCAGTACATTCAATCCATGTTGTCCAGATATGTTCATATCAGAATTGGATGCTACTGAATTTCTATGATGGACTAGTTATCCTTAGGAATGACAATGAAGAATCATATTGGCAAAGGAGCAACCAAGAGGGGAACTAGAAAGGTATTGTTGCCATCAAGGGAAGGGATGAGCTAGAGGGGTGGACCTCAAGTTCGAACCTACAAGCAGCGCCAAATTGAGACGGATATAAATTTTGACTCCCAATGTTGCTAAAGGCCCATGAGTACTTGTTAGAAAGCTCTTGAAGTCTACTTTCAAATGAATCTAACCACGTCATCAGATTCTACCGAAGATAAGAAGAATAAATGAAGTAACATTTGGATCTCTAGTATGAAGACAACTTCTACTTTTGGGCCTTGGGCCTTGTATTTCAGTGGAGCCCAAGAGAGGGCGTCCTAGGGTTTGGAAAGCTCATTCAGGAGGTCTTGGTTGCAGCCTCCCTATAAAAGGAAGTAGCAGCCACCATTTAAGACTTGGTTTTTATTTTGTTGTAAGTCTAGCTACTACTACTTCCCTGTGAGTGCGTGTATCGATTATACCACCCATTTGCTTGATTCAAGATCCCAACTCATGAGATCCCAACTCATGATTCAGATTTGCCTTTGTATCTTCCATCTATGAGTTATTTGCTTGCTCGTCTTGTTCGTACTTGGCATGGCAAGAACATCCCAATCGAGATGGTGTACCTATTGCTAAGGCACAGCCCTTGCGGTGTTGTAGTCGGATAGCCAACATCAAATCCACCCCAAATCGAGTTTATCCCCACTCACCAAAAGATCAGGGACACCCCTTGTCATATCATATCCCTCATTGTGCCTCAGCAGAATCATGAAGTTAAGTCTCAGTTTATTGATAACACATTTAACCCATCACACAAATAACCTTACATCCACGATGCCTCAGTAAAAGGTAGTATAGAGCTGAACCAACAAACCAAGTAAACATTGATCAATACATAGAAGCTAAAAAGCAACCGTATAAAAATCATATATCAATTTTGACATTTCATTTCATAGATATTAAATATCCAAATAGATATGAATATAGAATTGTCACCGTTCGATATTCATTTTTCCAAAATATTTAAGCAAGTATCACATATAAAATGAATTCATTGTGACAACATTTTTTTCAACATCCAATCAAGTACAAGTAATCCGCATTGTGTAAACCCTTAAGCAAAAACCATGCACATAGAAAATATTCATATCGTATAATATTCTTAGCCTCAGGATGAAGATAGCCATCAGGTAGTGCTTGGGTCTATTTAGATATCCAATTCCTAAAGTGACTTGTAATTGGCATGCAACAAACCACAATCTTTTGAACCTTAATATTATAGGTTGCAAAGTGTGCTTTATGACAACATTATACTCTAGCGCAAAGATCTCTCTGACCAAGTCTCTCATTTCCCGCTCTTATGCAACATCACGTATCCATACGGAGACTCTATTCCCTCTTGCTCTGTCAAATGATGATACAGAGTTCATAATATGATAGGTTTCACCCTTGCACGAAATGTCATCATTTCCTCCATAGTCAAATTGATACAAGTTGATTAAATTCCTGAATGCAACCCAATGGTATGTCTTGATTTCAATGCTTATTTAAATGCAGTAGTGATCTTAGTCTCATCCTACATAGAAAAAAGAAGCATCTCTAAGCAAAAAATCTTTTTTATTCTTATGAAGCCAGATGGTGATGATTTCTTTATATATATATATATATATATATATATATATATATATATATATATATAGAGAGAGAGAGAGAGAGAGAGCATATACCTTATTTATCCATGCGATTTGATCTCCATACTTATATGTGGCGTATGTTGGGTGAAAACAGAATACATATCCAGCAAGAAGTTAAGAAAATTAGAGGATACGATAATATTAAAGAACAATATAACACTGTGGATATAAATGTATATGAAAATGCTTCTTTTGTGACAAATAAAAGGCTTTAAGGATTAAATTGCGAATCCAATAAAGCATCTCTGGTATTAAATATATAATTAATGAATAGGACAGAATTCCAGCACTAGAAGGACTTTTGTTTTGGGATTTATATAAATAAAGCCAGGGGCGGCCCTAGGGCCCGGCGCCCCTGGGCGCCTACCCGGGCTCCGGTGCGTGTGTGCTGCCCACTCGGACTGTTAGACAGGCAAGTTGAGACTGAGCAACCGAACACCTGCTAGCAGACGAATCTAGGGACACACACATTAATTTTGAATAAAGCCACTACCATTACCATTGTTTGCCATTGTCAAACTCCGAAGGTGTTTTCATGCGTTTGCTTTTATGGCTCCCGAGTGTGTCAATTAATTATGGGTAACTGCATAATTATTTAGTCTGGCACACGCTATCCAGAACTAGAGAGGTTTGAATTTTACAGCAAATGAATAGATGAACTACTGCTTATAGAGTGCAAACGAACTCACGCTCTGTTGACGAGATTCGCAAGACCAAATAACCCACATGCATCAGCACCACCGGTTGGAGACTAGCACAATATAATAGTAAGAAGAGGTTAGGGTTCACTACTAGTCTTGCAAAAATTGTGTTAATGTTGGTAATTAAGCCTATACTTACTAAGACCATACACTGTAATTCTCTTTTCCTCTTAATAAAAAAGTGGTTAGGCACGGCCACGAAAAAGGTAGCGTTTATATCCATGGCCCATGTTGCAGCTCTGTTCTGTTTTTGCGTCATTTCGCCCAGGCTTGGTTCAATTCCTGGGTCCGCCACTGAATAAAGCAACAAGAAACTAACAAAAGCATTCTGTATTTATTCATGCAACATAGAAAAAAACCAAAAGTTTTTTTATACTCTTCATATTTACCTTATACTGCTCTCTTCTGAAGGCTAACCTCCTACAAGTTGAGCAAACCATACAAAAGTCACACGCAAATTCAGAAACTTTTAACGTGAAAGGTGAAGGAAAACACCATCCACTATTGAAAGGCAGCAGCTGACCATGTATTGAAGGGCCAAGGGGTCATTACTCACACATAGATTGACGCTCTAATAGGTGATACTATCATTGGTTTGCCTCACATTACTCTCCTCTCCCGGTCCCAGTCCTAGATGAAAACACCCCTCACTGCTGGAAACAAAAAAGTCCCCATCGGTTTGACACCAACCGACACGGAAAATTAGGAAATTTTCTGTCAGGAACTCTCTGCCAGAGAAATATTGAAACCGATAGAATATATCGATTTCTCTGTCGGTTTTTGTGCAACCGACAAAAAAATATCATATTTACCTGTGTGTTAGGCTAGTAACGACAGAAAAAATCATTTAGGTGGACAAGAAACTAAACACAACAGCTAACCTAGGCCTGGGCTGCACCGGCCTTTCAGCTGGCCCAAAAACGGGCGTCTTGTGACGGGCGGACGTATGTAAATGGTGTGCCCAAAACCCTAGACCGGTACACCTCCCTTCCTCCTCTCATCTCTCAGCCGCCCCCTTCCTCCTCTCATCTCTCCCGTGTGCGCAAGGTTCGAGGCGACGGCGTAGCCCAGACGCGGTGGCACGGACCCAACGTGGCACCGTGCACCCCAGGCGGCGGTTTTGCCCCGACAGGGAAATTCTTGTTTTCCAGTAGTGCCCGAGGGCTGAAAAATAGGACTTTTGTTGCATTCGAGCCTCAGCTTAATGATAAGCAAATGAGCATTGAAACAAGATTTCACAGATAAAATCATACACTTTCGTATCTACGGAAACCATTGGAAAAAAGAGCGAGTGGTGAACCGCATATGTTGAAGACACAAAACTGCAAATCTGAGAACAATTAGGAAGCTAAGAGCATCTCCAAGAGTTTCCGATAGAGTCTCCCAATCTAATATTTTTAGCAAAAATGAGAAAAAAAACCCATCTCCAACGGTTTCTGAATCCCACCTCCCAATCTCTTCGTGCTTGAAAAAAATAGACTGATCATGCGCATATATCCTTGCAGTATCCATTGGTTAATCTAAAAGTGTAAGGACGTGGGGAAAAAATAAAGAGTAGAAAATGGTTCCTTATGCAAATGTAAGAGAGAAATAATATATAAAAGTGGCTCGGATAATTTAGAAACAGTGTAGGATTTATGATGTAAAATTGTCTTCTATATTTTATGAGTGAATTTTGGAAAGTGTTGAAGATGGTTTTATTCATTCCTCTCGAAATTTTTTGGTGAGTTGGAAAACTGCATAGTTTTAGAAAAAAAAATTATTTAGAACTTTTAGAGATGCTCTAGATATGAATACTTTATCTCATAACATAATCATAAAAGCACCCGTCTCTGCACGAGCGATCGATCACCGACTCCTAATTAATCATTCATTTACCCACAGCAACAAACGCTCATGCACCGATGCACGAACGTACCTGGCCCCACGGGTGTGACGCCATACACGTGGCCGTGATGCTTTGACCGCGTCCTTAAGGGCATGTTTAGATAGGACCCTGGATGTGTTGTCTGGGCTTTTGAGCTGCCTGTGATTCGCATGTAACCCATAGCAAAACTGCTAGGGTCAGGCAAGTCTATTTTTCATATCTTGTTTGGTTGACGTCCTGAAAGTAGACAGAGGGATGAGGCAGCGTTTGGTTGATGTGTCTCGCGGGGCTTCCTGTAGGATGATTAGGTTCAGGCAAGTTGGATTGGTGCCTAGGCAATCGATTTTCTACGCTCGCTCACAGACAACTTGTAACCGGCAGATTTCTTAAGATGCCAACCAAATAAATCACAGAAAGATTACAAGCAGATGTCCAGTCCAGGTCTTTATCAAACATGCCCTTAATTCGTGGCACAAGATAAGATCTCAGATGTGATAACATGCCTCCCTCTCCCTCAGGCCTCAGTCAGAGTCGGCATGGAGTGGGTGTGGGCCCTCCTTTGTTCCTGATGATCGGCAGGTGGGCCCGGCTACTTGGCATGCAAGTGGGAGTACCGGCTGCACCACTGGCCAGTATATACTAGACGAGACGACGACCTCGCTTCGCTTATCCGGATCAGTCACAGGGGCCAGGGCAGCGAGACCGCGACCTGATCTGACGTCTGTTGTGCTGGGCCCGACGCGTCCGGGCAGCGTTGGGCGGGCCAGTTGGAGAGCGGCAGCGTGCCATCTGCCACGATGTCGGCGACAGGACCGGCCCGGTGTTGCTGTCGCAGCTCGATTTTTCCTTTTTCCGTGCGTGTTGTTGTTGACAAAAAACGCGTGTGGGTTGGTAGCCCGCACGATCTTACCGTACGGGGTCAATTAAGCGCTTTCATAACTGCATTCTGAGATAGCATAATTACAAGACGGTTTTTTCTTTGCAAATTAATTACAAGCTCAAAATGGCCGACAACGGATGGACAATGGTTGCTGGAGGTACATATATTTTTTTTCCCCGAGAGAGAAGGGATTTTATTAATCTGAGATAGCATAATTACAAGTCTTTCAAAGTCTTCCAACTTTATTCTAGAGCCCCCAACTGTAATTCTTCATTTTCTAATCAATGGCCGACAACGATTATCTAGTTTCAATATGTCCAAACTTAGCAACACCAATGGCTATTGTTGAAGCATCACCTTCCAATCATCCGCAACAACACACTCCGACCTTTGAAAGCGTCGCACAATCCAACATGGTAGTGTTACTTCTTGAATTATCCGGATCACGATGACCTCGCTTCGCTTATCCGGATCACAGTCACAGGGGCCAATCCAACATGGTAGTGTTTCAATCTATCTATATACTAATATACATAAAATTTTCTTGTTACTTCTTGAATTGGCCATTTTGTCAAACGTCCTGAAAATCATGTTTTGGGTAGCACTCACATTGGGCTACAGACACATTTATATAGGCATACTTGAGAATCCGAGGACTACACACGATACATAGTAGTGTTTGAAAAATAGGGCAAATGCTGCGGGTAATGTTGAATTTGAAGTTTCAACATGGTAATCTTCCCTAATGAAAAAAATGCTTTCGTTTCTATAAAATTGTCGCTTTTTCCATAAATATAAGTGATTCCATTTAAGATAGATTAAGGGTGGTTGTGAAATACTCACATATATGCCCCTAACCAAAACCACGTCTAACCAAACTGATTTGCCTTTTCAAAAGAACTGATTAGTGGATTATTTTGAGGATGCCTATTGGGCCACAAGAAACATATTAGCGCCGTAATTTTGGAGTCTTGATATGCATATCTTTTCCTAATACTATTAAAGAAAAAGGGGTTTCTTTGTCCATTCCAAAACTTCGTCCATAGCTCACGCCATCCTCACTTACGTGAATGATAGCCAATCATAGGCAAGTGTGTGTCGCCTCCAGAGTCCATGTCTAAAACCAATTCCAAATGTAGAGAAAAAGTATAAATATCCAAAATCATAGGCACAAAAACAACTTATCATAAATTCGAAGAGGAAAAATATACAAAAAAAAAAACAAAATCAGAAGCACAAAAGTACACGAAGACATAGATTCATAATTTTTTGAAAAAAAACAACACAGGTCACACCTAGATACAGGAAATTTCCAAATCGTGTCCACCCCAAACCAATTAGAGTGGGTGCAAGAGGAGTAAACCAAGAATAATACAACCACAGATGAAATCAAACCACATGAACTTGCCGCCTTGGTTCTGACTCTCGACAACACGGTCACCGAAGCTTGGCCCATCGTGACACTTAGCCCAAGCCACCATCCTAACGTGCCTGCCCGCCCAAGCCTTCGGCTTATCGCATTGCCCGACTATCCGCCAAAAGGGTATAAATCCTACAAACTCAAAATAAAAATACATTATGCCATCAAATTGATAGATTCTAATGATAATTGATAATAGATCTATATTTGATTTATTGTAGTTTCTAAAAAGTCTACCATCCCAACCATTATTAAAAAACAGCATAAATTAACAATATGAAAAATAACCTAAATGAAACCCTGTAAGTCTTCATCCAAAATATAAAATATATCATCACAAAATCAAATACAAACTAACCCTCTAAATATACATCTGATTACAAACATATGCTATTATCAAACAATCCACTTATACCACTGTTAATATAGGGAAAAAAAACTAACTCAAGAGCTAAGGTGTTCGTGCATATCGATTTCCTTATTAAATGCACAGGTGAAGCTAAATTTCTAATCAAAAACATGTTAAACATAAATGTAGGTGCAATGCAAAGAAAAGAAAACTATGAATAGGATGGAAAAACGTATAATAAGTTAATTTGTATAAAAAATGTACCTAATGGACAAAATTTACAGGATGTCGACATTGGTAACATTAACATGTGAGATAGAGCGAAGATAAGAAATTTTGACGAGCTCTAAATTTATCTTGGACCTTGTTAATATACTCGTATGCCTTAAATTATTAACCGGACCTAAAATGAACACGTACGCAGCCACGCAGGACACCGTCCAAGATATTTGTTTGCCGATTGGCCATCTAGCTTACCAATCTCTTTCAGCTCTCCCTATCCATTCGGCGATTGGCCATCTAGCCAAAGTGACACTGTGACGCACGGAAAGCGTACAGTGAACTGTGGCACGCCACGTAAAGAATGTTACGCGTCTCATCCGCTTCTCGCATCCCACACTGCACCTTCCCGAAGCCAACAGCCGACTCCTAACGGCGTGTGCACGGGGATTATGTTAAAGCAACGGCGATGGCAGTACAGGAGAAAAAAATTATAAACCAACGGCAACGAAGAAATATTGTAATTTTCAATAGCACGTACCAAATGAGTATAGATCCTAATGGCAATGAATAAATTTAGGAAATTACATACCCATCGGCAGTGCCGGCTCTATGAGTAGGCACGAGGTGCGACAGGTCGAAGGCCCAAGCGAAGAGAGGCTCAAACCCAGATATATAAATCCCTAGGTTCTATAGTCCATTAGGTATTAGGAAAATAATGAAAAGAGAGATATAGAACTGGACAGGCGGCTCAAAAAGACAACATTGATATTTCTTTCTTAGTTTTCTTTCCCCATGGCCCTCGAGTAGATAGGAGGCGAGGAGTCACGCTGCACACAGCACAATCTGATCGTGAGTTCGCGACGTGCGCCTTACACACGCGGAGCTGGCGAGCCGCGCCGCCGCGAGGAGCTAGACTACCGGAGACACGGATACGGTGCACGAGGACGACGACCAGGACAGGGCTTCACGACGACGACATCTTGATTCTTGGCTTCTTATAAATTGCGATCACCGATAAGTTGTTTAGGCCTAAGGTATTTTTTCCTTTTTATTTTTAATCCAAATTAATTATTTGTATATTATTCCAGACTTCTAGTACTTTGTACCCATATATTCATATTTTCTTCTAATTTAGGTGTTAGAATTTTAGAATGTTATCTAAGAAACATTTGTCATGGGTGAGAAAAAAAACGAATATATTGCTTTTTTAATCTACATTATTTCTTAATAATTATCATACATCTACAAATATATTGCTTAATCTATATTGTTCCTCGATAATTATCAGACATATCAAATTAAAAATATATTATTAAATTTGTTTTTGTTTTGTAAGTAAAATTAGTGTTTATGTATTATAAGATTTTATACATGGTGTCGTTGCGATGAGATTGTCAGAGGGCCCTTACAATAGGACCGGCACTGCCCATCGGCCGCAGAAGATCCGGCAGTCCGGGCCGTATAAAGCTACGCGCCCCCGTCCTCCGCACCAGAGGAGGCAAGGAGCCCACCAGGTCCTGGTTCACCACACCGCAGCGGCAATGGCGACGCGCCGGCAGCACCGCCGCGGCTTCCCGCTGGTCCCGCTCCTGCTCTCCCTCCTGGCGGCCGCCGCGTACGGCCGCTTCATCTCCGACGGCGCCCCTTCCGCGCCGCTCCTCTCGGTGATCCGCCTCTCGGGCTCCCCGCCGGCCGCGGCCGCGGGGGCGGCGGCGGCCGAGGAGAAGTGCGAGCAGTCCTACGGCTTCCTCCCCTGCACCACCACCGTGCTCGGAAACCTCTTCCTGGTGCTGACCTACGGGTTCCTCATGTACAAGGCGGCCACGTACCTGTCGACGGGGAGCGAGCTGCTGCTCGAGATCATGGGGCCCGGCCTCATCGGCGGCCTCCTCCTCCCCATCCTCGGCGCCCTCCCCGACGCGCTCCTCGTCCTCGGTTCGCTCTCCTCCTCGCCTTCCTTCGCTTCGCTTCCTTCCGTTGCTCGCCGCCTCATTCTGTGCTTTGCTTTGATGATTCGCCAAGCATTCGGTTGCCTGCTCCTAGCTAGTTCATGGCCCGAGTCTAGCGTTAGTTTCCACCGAGCTTGCTTTGTTCGCACTTCAACTTAGAAAGGATCGTTGAACTGCTCTTGCGATTGGCAGCGCAAAAGTAATCGTAGTGATGGAATTCAAAACATCCTTTTGCTTTCATTTTTTAACGCCTTTTCTGTTACTCCTCTTTGTTTTGCTCCAGATCTGATGTTTCTAGCAGTCTAATTTGCTTTGTTACTGGATGTCTGGATCAGAGTATAAGCTTTTGGGTTATTCCTTTTTATGGAGCCTTTGATTATTCCAGGGGTAAAGCCTGGCCACCGCTCTGCTTTTTTCTGAAATTCATCAGTTGGTTTAGTTTTAGCTTTCTAAAAGCTCCATCAAAGCCTTTTGACCTTTAACCTTTTCCTTTCACTTTTATTTGCCTTGCATAATTGACCCTTTTTTTATTTACTACAGCAAGCATTACGTGTTTATTTACCAAATCATAGGCTTCCTGTGCTGTGAAGTTGTATCTGGGAAGGTTATGTACTACTCTTTACTCAGAAAAGAGTACCACTTCGTTGCTACAGTCGGATGCAGTTTCTGATGTTATCATAATACTAACACAGTAGATCAGAACTAACACAGTAGATCAGATCTCGATGCGATCTGCGATCTACGTATCGCAGTGTACCAATGTGGCACGGGCCTACATAAGCTTAAATAAATTATGGATATGTCATAGCACCTTATGCCTGCATAGACTTAATTATGGATACGTCATAGCACCTTATGCCTACATAGACTTAATTATGGATATGACATTGCACCTTATTGTGCTGTAGAACAACCACATGTGATCAGATCATTATTCTGGTTTGAACACCTCAGTAGCCTACAAACTGGTTATATTTATTTTTATCCTACTCTGTTAACAAAATGGTTTGTTACTCCTGCACCCACTTTAAAGGGCGTACCCGTTCTGTGCGGGGTCTGGGGAAGGGATGTTAGTGGCAAGCCTTTACCCTCGCCTGTGCAATGCGAGAAGACCGCGACTCGAACCCGGACCTTCCGGTCACAGGCGGTAAGACTCTACCGCTTGCACCAGGCCCTGCCCTTCACTCCTACACCCACTTTAAAAAAGAAAAATCTAATGCGGTAGGAGAAATGTTTGTAAATTACTATGTGTTTTTGTTTCTGTGATAGTATGATGGGAAATTCAATTTGTTTATTGCAATTGATCAAACATATTTCTCTTCATCCATATACTGAATCATGAAACTAATGGTGTATATTCAGCACTGTGCTTGCACGTCCAACTACAATTCTGATATGTTTAATGTTTACCCGAAAAAAGGTTTATTCTGATCTGTTTGTTGATCACGTTATAGTATCTGGCCTGTCCGGGAGTAAAGAGGAGGCACAGAGTCAGGTACTTATTGGAATGGGGCTGCTTGCTGGTTCCACCGTCTTCCTCCTCACCCTGCTTTGGGGAACCTGTGTCGTTGTTGGCAAGTGTGACCTTGGGCCAAACCGTGAGGCAGTTGATTTAACAGACACCAAGGGCTTCAGCTTGACTGGTATAATGCTTTCTCTTATGCAAAGTGTTTTGAATGGAGACCGTCTAATGGTTGTTTATCATGTAATTTTAAAGTAGGACAGTTGAACCACAAAGGTTTCAGTTGTCCATTTCGAAAGATAACAACTAAATAGTCAATCACCAATCCTCGAACAATTGTGTTTGTTCTGCTTCCTTTTTTACTGACTAGCAAAATTGGTGGCAGGCACTGGTATTACAACCGATGTGCAGACCAGCTATGCAGCGCGGATCATGGGGCTATCTGTTATCCCCTTCATCATCGCACAGTTCCCAAAGATGTTGAAGACCCACCACGGGCAGCGCCTAGCTATGTTGCTGGCCCTTATTGTGTCATTCTTGCTCGTGCTTTCCTACTGTCTGTACCAGGTAAATAAAATACATTCTGGCAATTAGTCTCTTGAGATGATAACAGGATTGGCAGTTCTAGAATATAAGGGTAACTTTGACCGTGAAATTGGATCCTCAAATCATGCACCAGGTTTTCCAGCCTTGGATTCAGAGGAGGAAGCTTGCATATGCGAAGCACAAGCACGTGATCTCTGGGATACTGAAGCACGCCCAAATGCAGGCACTCGGTCGTCTGCTAAACGATGATGGCACACCCAATGAAGACGTCATCAGAAAGTGTGATCCTCTGAACACCTTGTTGTATACGGTAGTTAGGAGCACACTGTTTCGTGGAAATGTCATGAACCTTGTCTTGTGCTGACACGCAGGCTGTTCCGTAAGATCGACATGGACGAGAGCCGCTCCCTGTCCCGTGCCGAGCTCCACGCTCTCATCGTCGGTATCAACTTCGGTGAGGTTGAATTTGACAGGACGGATGCGGTCGACAAGGTCATGGCCGACTTTGATACGTCCCGCAACGATATTGTTGAGGAGGAGGAGTTTGTGCAGGGGATGAAGAAATGGCTCAATGAGGCTAAGCGCCACATGCCCGTGGGCGGCGCCTTCTCCAGCAAGTTCAATAAATACCATGAGGTAATCTGCTCGCCCTGCAGCCTCCAGTAGCTTAGGAATTGTGCACGGCAGAGCACTGATGCGAATGGAATGGAATCATGCAGAGGACACGGCAGGAGCACGACCAGCTGATTGACAGGTGCGATGAGGCGGTGGAGAGCGTGGAGAACCCTGGGTGGTGCATCACCAAGGCTGTGGCGCTGCTGCTTCTGGGTGCCGCCATCGCGGCCGCGTTCGCGGACCCCCTCGTGGACACCGTCCACAACTTCTCCATCGCCACGCACATCCCGTCCTTCTTCATCTCGTTCATCGCCCTACCGTTTGCGACCAACTCCAGTGAGGCCGTCTCCGCCATCATCTTCGCCAGCAGGAAGAAGCAGAGGACCTGCTCCCTGACCTTCTCCGAGGTACGTGGTCGTTGTTGTACTTGTACCACACTGCCACTGACAAACACGGCGACTGATGCATCATCTGCAACAGACATTTTACGACGCTTCTTCTTGATTCGCAGGTGTATGGCGGCGTAACAATGAACAACACGCTGTGCCTCGGTGTGTTCCTGGCGCTCATCTACTTCAGGAACCTGACGTGGGACTTCTCATCAGAGGTGCTCATCATCCTGCTGGTCTGCGTTGTCATGGCCCTCTTCACCAGCTTCCGGACCACGTTCCCGCTCTGGACCTGCCTCGTCGCCTACATGCTCTATCCGTTCTCGCTGGTCATCGTCTACATCCTCGACTATGTCTTTGGTTGGTCATAGGCTCCTCGAGTGAACACGACCTGATTGGTTCAAGGGAACACCTGGTTTCTAACAGCCGCCGGTGTTTCTGTTGGACCTTATTGTAATTTTGACTCCTGTGAAGCTCTGTCCAGACTTTCTCATGTGATGTAATCATGTTCTACTTTCTCTATTTCCTTCCAAAGCACGTACTTCGTCACACAATAGCTCCACACTCACTCTCGTGCCACTTGCCTCGGTTGATGTCCATGCATTTATCTCAATCCATGTGTGTTAGAGTGATTAAATTTTATATCAAATCACTTCAACACACATGGATTGAGATCCATACATGAGCATCCAAACAAGCCCTTAGAAACTCGGTAGGGTTTTGTAAAACGGCTTCAACCCCAAAAAAAAAAAAAAACTGCTCCACTAGAGGAGCCAAAGCTAAAGTCCTTTTAGAAGTCGAAGCCTTGCCAAATTGGCCCTTAAATCTAAGTCATGAAAATAAAATCTTGAATTCTAAATTGAAATTGGCCCTTAAATCGAAGTCATGAAAATAAAATCTTGAATTCTAAATTGGATCAGGGGTCCTGGATCGTAAATAGAAGTATAGAACCGTAACTGCAAAAATCATAAAAAACGGCAGTTTGCGTAGACACTTTCAGTGCTATACACAGACAGTGCTCAACGTCGACATGATTTCAGAGGCAGAGCTATACAGAACTACAGAAGTACTTCCATAAGAGGACTAACTGCACCTGATACAAACGAGGGCGTACCTAGTGCAGAGAGCTCCCGCTCTGTGCGGGGTCTGGGGAAGGGTGTCAGTGGCAAGCCTTACCCTCGCCTGTGCAATGCGAGGAGACTGCCACTCGAACCCGGGACCTTCCGGTCACAGACGGTAAGACTCTACCGCTTGCACCAGGCCCGCCCTTCACCTGATACAAACAAGCATGAATGAAATTCCTAAATTGTCAATAAAACAAAGTTCAGTGTACATCAATGGATATGCATCAGCTTCGCAAAGAGCACTTCTTTTGAGAATGCCCTAGAAGATGACATCGACCACACTGAACGATCCGTTTCGGACGCTTCATGCTCTCAATCTTTAGAATCTTCATCTTGGGTCGACCAGGAGGCCTCCGGATATTGGGTGGGCTAAGGATCACATCGGCCTTGCTGACTACACCTTGTAACCCGGGAGACGAATTGTTCCAGTGGCTCCTGTCCGGAATCTGATATATTGGCTGGGAATAGGTTTCTCGGTACTTCATTACGCTGAAGCAGTCATGAGCATAGAGACGGGGGTCTTCACCACATGAAAGCAGTGCAGCAGCAGCATGTGCACATGGAATGCCATAAATTTGCCATCGGCGGCATGAGCAGGACCTAGCTTGAGTGTCGACAATGTTTGTTCGCTCCGATGACACAATCTCAAATTCCACCTTGTTTGCTCGAAGGACTTGATAGCATTGTGAATCATGGATGGCTTCTGAAATAAGTTTCTCAGCTGACGGAACAAGAACCGAATTGTATGACTGTGCCAAGTTCTGACGTTCAGCAAACCAGAAAGTCAGTTGATGCCTGATGTGCTCGATGGTTTGCACAATGGGAAGTTCATGACAGTCAAGGGACAAGTTATATAATATCTCAGTTATCCCAAGACTAAAATGGCCATATCTGATACCCTGAAAGTAAGAAACTGCCCACAGGTTTGGCGGAAAACGCTGTAACCATGGCATAACATCTTGAACTTGCATCATTTCATTTACCTTTGCATCAAATTCTGATGCTGTGAGAGCATAAACAGCACTCCAGAAAAGGTTAAGCAGTTTAGTATTCTTGTACTCATCACGGAAATTCTCACTCACGTATCTCAAGCAAAATCCATGAAAAGCAGTGGGGAAATTAGATCCAACTGCTTCAACCACTTGCCTTTTTCTCTCAGAAAGTATAGTCAAGACCGGCATCTTATCTGTGTTAACTCCAAGCATCTTCCTCAATTCCGATATAAACCAGTTCCAGTTATCATCGCTCTCAGAATCAACAATACCGAATGCTAGAGGGAACATCATGTGATCAGCATCAATAGCTGACACACATAGCAATGTCCCAAGATACTTTCCCTTCAAGTCAGCCTTGTCAATTTCTAGAAGGGGCCTGCACCCATTTAAGAAACCATAAATGGATGCACGAAACGAGACAAACAGCCGCTGGAAGGCATTCCCTGGTCCAATACCTCTATATGTTGCAACGCTACCAGGATTCGTCTTAACAATCTGCTCACAATATGCAGGAAGAAGGCGGTATCCATCCTCAAGAGTACCATTAACTGCAGCCATGCTTCTCTCCTTCCCACGCCATGCTTGCATATAAGAAACAGCGACCCCATGCTGTTCCCGAATATCCTGCAGTATCTCCTTTGGCTTAATCTGTGGGTTATCCCTGAGCCTTGCCTCGACAGACCTAGCAACCCAACCAACAGTAGCCTGCTGATGATGCAGGTTCAGAACACCCTCACATTTGTGCTCTCCGTGCAAAGTCCGGACAGTGAAAGTTGGAACACCGGGGCACTTGGCGATGTGCACACGCCAAGGGCAACCTTCTTTTGAGCACTTTGCGATGAAACGGCTACGATCAGATTTCACCACACGGAGCTCATAGTGCAAAGCAATGGCCATGTCCTTGATAGCCCTCCGACATGTGTCAACATCTGCAAACTCTTGACCAATGACAAGAGTTTGCGCACCTGGTATAAGGTTCTGCTCTGACTGAACCAAAATCTGGTCGCCTTCCATCAATGAGCAGATCCACTAGCTGAAGAATATCTGTTTTTTCTCTGAATCATACAAAACTTTCAAACCACTTGATAGCAACAAATGCGAATTATCCCTTTAGCTGCAAAAGTACTGACCTGCACAGCATTAACAAAAGTAAGTTGTCATTAAAGGAACAAAAGATGGTTTCATTCCATACAAGGAAATGGGTTTATGGCTACCAATCATTTGTGCAGAGTACAAACACTAGATTAGTGTCCTGCCTATTGGTTACTAGTTTAGACCATCTGCTTTGTGTTGGAGTGTAGAAACTGTATCTATATAGCAACTCAACGTCCTGTTTACTGTTTCCGGTAGTAACATCATCAGTTTGCTAATGGATTTGGGGGCAAAGTTTCCTGAAATCAAAAGTTGAGAGAAAAGGCCTCCCTCTAGGCCTTGACAGCACCACCTCTCCAAGAGACCCAACATGCCTAGAATAAGTGTGACTTCAAATCTTAGTTAAAAAAGGTGTGACTTCAATATAGTTTGTTATCCTTTAGTAACCTACATTGTATGCTGATGATATCTTTAGTTACACCTGCAGAATGGACTACTCAAATATGTTTTCCCTCAAATGTATAATTGTATAGAGGTACCAAAAAAAAAATTCCCTCAACCAAAAGGCTAATATTTGTAATGCCGCACAGTTAAAATTGCACAATATATGAAGGAAATATATAACACAAAAATTGAGCATGATATGCAACAACAAAATGATAAATTGATAATAAAGCTTACAAATTAAAGCAGGAGACTAAGTAATTTAGGGACAACTCAAGCTAAGGCGCTAAGCGATTCACAAATTGCTATCCCTATCCCTAACAAATTGAATCTGAATTTGAACTTACACAACTAGAGAAGCATCAACTAGAGGCTCGGCCTGACGGACTCACGCCTTGCTGCTGACTGCTGCCCGACGCGCGGCCCCGACCACCCCTGGCCCCTGCGCTGCCTGCCCGCCGGCCGCCGGATCCCGGCTGCAGTGGCGGCTGCACTGCACGCCGCCACCTGCCCCTGCTAGATGCGGCCTGCCGCTGCGCGTTGCCGATGAGCTGTGCGCCCTTTCCGCGCCGCCTGCCGCCGCTCGCGCTCGTCGCTAGGGTTCCCTCTTCCCTACTTCGCTCGCGACTCCGCTCCACTCTCCGCATCCGCGACTCCGTGTGCGGGAGACGACGGCAGGCAGCAGGCGTCAGGCGCCGTCAGGGAGGGGATTCAGTGCGGCCTGCGGGCTGCGGCCTGCGGTTAGCAATATGGGCCACTGGGCCTCGTTGGGCCTTCAAGTGGGGGAGAGAAACGAGTGAACTATGTTAGTTTGGGATGATTTATAGGAGTTCCGATTTGCTGTATTTTTGTTTTTTTTAATATACAGACTTGTATATATACACTATATGTATGAATTTTTTTGTCAAAATATTTGGGTACTCAACTGAATACCATTGAATATACTGGTGGGCCTGTGCCGCCGCGACGGGATGGGGGAGGAAGGATGGATCAGTTAGGGCTGGGGCCTGGAGGTGGTGTGGGCCGCGGATGGAGGGTAGTTTTGATATTCCTTTTTTCTTTTGCCTGTTTTGTTTTCTTTTCTTTTCCACACAATACAATAGTTCGATAACATATCACAGACTTAAATTTTTATATTTTTTATAAACATAAATAATACTTCAAACCATATCACAATTTTAGAATTATAAACTTCTTGCGTCAAACTTGATCTTTTATTTCACTGTGGATTTATGATGAGATAGTTAGGTTCTGGCGTGATATATCTCAAATGGAAAATAGCATAAGTCTAAAGCCTAGAAAAAAATAGAGTTTGCCTATAAATTCACCAAGTCCAACTAATACGCAACTAATACATTTTCCATAACAATCTGCTTGAGATCTAAGAGTGAAAAAACAACCCGATAAAAAGGGTAAGGGCCAATTTAGTATTCATAGAAAATTAATATTAGGTAATTATAAACTTGGCTTGTACCTAAAATATTAAAAGCACAATAAAAAAATTTAGATATTTAAATGGAAAATTCCAAATTACTATCAAGTCTAACCTATATCCAGATAACCCCTAAACTAACATTTGTTTCGATTACTTTTCTCCAACTATTTCAATTGATCCAATTTGCACTTTAAAATGATCTTTATTTTTTGTTTCTATATGTACAAATTGTGTTTCAGTTTCAAATTTTGTGGGGTGATGGAGAGACATCATATTTGTGTTAGAAAAGTGCATTATGAATTTTTCATCATTATGTTTCATAAGATATTGTATCTCTAACGTTAATTTATTATTTAAATTTTCCATAACCTATCAAAATAGTGGCAAAAAAATAAGATATATTTTTCTAACATAACCTACGGTTCTATCTATCACCTCACAAAATTTGATATTAAAACTCAACTTACACGTGGGGAAACAAAATAACAAATCTTGTTAAGGGTAAGGGGTAAACTAAACTAACTCAAATAGTTGGGGGAGTAAACCAAACCAAATATTAGTTTAGGAGTTATCTGGAGAAATGACAAACATGAGGGAAATAATTTGGACTTTTTCCTATTTAAATTCCAAAGTTGTGGTGTCCTTGAATGTTGAGTGTCATGAGGATGGTAATTGGTTGAGTGGAAAGGTTTATAAAAAACACTTGGCGAAGCTAGAATAAATTGATGGGGATGTTCTTGCAGTGTTATTAATTGATCCTGAGACACGCACTACTGGACTCAGTGAATTTGCCGAGTGCCAGGGGCACTCGGCAAAGCCTAATTTGCACTCGGCAAAGGCTTTGCCGAGTGCTGCACTCGGCAAAGAGCACTCGGCAAAAAAAGAGTCGGCAAAGACGTCTTTGCCGAGTGTCTTTTGTCGGGCACTCGGCAAAGCCTTTGCCGAGTGCCGACACTCGGCAAAGTTGGAACCGAAAAAAAGCCAAAAAAAATGAGAATTTTTACCCAAAAAAATGAATTTTTTTTTAATTGGTGGAGGCCCCCACCGGTCAGCGCCCATCCATCTCCGGCTTTTTTCGCGTAAAGTTCACGGCTACGCGGCCGACGGGATTCGAACCCAAGACCTCCCGCTGCGCACAAACCTCCTCTACCACTACACCACACTATCACTTGTGTCTAGATTCCGTTTTAGTTCCCAATATATTATACTAAACCGAGTGTAAATTGCTTATTTGAGACCCTAAATGAATTCAAATCAAAAAGTGGTCAACTACAAAGTTTCATAACTTTTTGAGATCTACAATTTTCATTTAGTAAGTTTTTCCATCCGAGGTCGTTTGAAAAATTTGAATTTTAAATTTGAGAGATTCAAACGTAGTTTTGCATGATAAGATGATTTCAAATCAAAAAGTTGTCAACTACATAGTTTCATAACTTTTGGAGATCTACAATTTTCATTTAGGAAGTTTTTTCATCCGAGGTCGTTTGAAAAATTCAAATTTTAAAATTTTCAAATTCAAACGTCGTTTTTGCATGAAAAATGATTTCAAATCAAAATGTTGCCAACTACAAAATTTCATAACTTCTCAAGATCTACAAAATTTATTTTGGTCATTTGTTCATCCGACATAGTGGTAGTAACATTGTTCACAAATCATATATATCTCTCTTCTATTTTCATGAAATTAATGAGAGATGTATATTTTATGAACAACGTTATTGTCGCTTTGTCAAATGAAGAAATGACCAAAATAAACTTTGTAGATCTTGAGAAGTTATACAACTTTGTAGTTGAAAAGTTTTTCATTTGAATTCATTTAGGGCCTCAAAAATTGATTCGAAAAACTGATTTGCCGAGGGCCAAAAAAATGCACACGGCAAAATACCTCTTTGCCGAGTGCCAAAATATAGGCACTCGGCAAAATACGGCTTTGCCGAGTGCTAGAAAAAAGGCACTCGGCAAACTGAGAGTAAATTGCTTGTTTGAGGCCCTAAATGAATTCAAATCAAAAAGTGGTCAACTACAAAGTTTCATAACTTTTTGAGATCTACAATTTTCATTTAGTAAGTTTTTCCATCCGAGGTCGTTTGAAAAATTTGAATTTTAAATTTGAGAGATTCAAACATAGTTTTGCATGATAAGATGATTTCAAATCAAAAAGTTGTCAACTACATAGTTTCATAACTTTTGGAGATCTACAATTTTCATTTAGGAAGTTTTTTCATCCGAGGTCGTTTGAAAAATTCAAATTTTAAAATTTTCAAATTCAAACGTCGTTTTTGCATGACCAGATGATTTCAAATCAAAATATTGCCAACTACAAAATTTCATAACTTATCAAGATCTATAAAGTTTATTTTGGTCATTTGTTCATCCGACGTAGTGGTAGTAACATTGTTCACAAATCTTATATATGTATCTTCTACTTTCATGAAATTAATATGAGAGATATGAGATATGTAGATTTTATGAAAAACGTTATTGTCGCTTTGTCAAATGAAGAAATGACCAAAATAAACTTTGTAGATCTTGAGAAGTTATACAACTTTGTAGTTGAAAAGTTTTTCATTTGAATTCATTTAGGGCCTCAAAAATTGCTTCGAAAAAATGATTTGCCGAGGGCAAAAAAAAATGCACACGGCAAAAAGCTTCTTTGCCGAGTGCCAGAAAAAAACACTCGGCAAAGACGTATTTTGCCGTGTGTTTTTGTTTGCCGAGTGTATTTTATTTGGCACTCGGCAAACACGGTATTTGCCGAGTGCCCGATAAAATACACTCGGCAAAGCCTCGGCACTCGGCAAATCGCCGGTTTCCGGTAGTGACGCTAGAAAAAAGACGAATCTAAACTCATGAGATCAAAAAGATCATTTACCCACCATTTCGATAGACCTTAAAATCTAATCGTTGCCGATAATAATACGCATTAGATCTAATTTGTTTTTATAAGAAACTAGTCCCTAAATCTACAGGTAAGTTACGCACCTACGAGCTACAATATTATAGCACATACTCTAAAGTCACCTTTAAATTTGCATCTAAATTAACTATCCTGCCATTATGACATATATAATCTAAATAACCTTTTAAATTTACATCTAATTTACAACTTTTACCACGATTTAAAACAAACTGACATATCCTCTTAAATCCACATCTTATATCACTAAAAATATTTAAATAGCCATAAACTACTATATATGTTTCTAAATTACTCACTTCTATTACTATTTAGTAATATATAAAAATAAATTAAAGTAAAATATATTTTGTCTCATCGCACAAATTAGATATATTCAAATAATAAAAACCTTTTTTATAATGGACAACGCAGAGGTGTGCCTGCTGTATAAGGATTTGGCATGCGTCTTCCCTCGGCATCCGACGTCGCAACTTGTTCGAAACATTCTCAAATTTTTATCATAGCCTCCACATGCGATCACACGACACCTCGACAAGTTTCGTGAATTTCGGACTTCGTTTGCATTTTCTATAATTTAAATACACTCGGACCACAAGCGGGTCGTCATGTTTGGCGAACAAGGCGTTCAAAATTTTGGGTGAGTTCCTGCATACGGCCTCAAAATACACTCTACAACATGACTATCATTTTTTGAATGGCTACATTTCATTATTTCATGCACCTGCAGTTCAAATTTACTTTTTTGGAAAAAAATGCAAGTAAACAAAATTAATTCAAGAAATATAGCAAAAAGTTATAAAAAGGTCCCAAATTTTAACATGTGCTTGTAAACAATAGATAAGGTCTACAAAAAAAAATTTGAAATCAAAATTAAAAAAAAAACAAAAATACTTTGCCGAGTGTCATGCCTGACACTCGGCAAAGAGGGCCTTTGCCGAGTGCCGGAGGGCCTTTGCCGAGTGCCAGGCCGCAGCACTCGACAAAGAGCCTCTTTGCCGAGTGTCAGGTTAAGCGCTCGGTAAACATTTTTTTTAAAGATGGTAACGGCGTGGGCGGGCAACTAACGGGTATTTTGCCGAGTGCGCTCTTTGCCGAGTGTTGCGCTCGACAAAGAGTGCCTTTGCCGAGTGGCGTGCTTTGCCGAGCGCCGGGCACGCTGCGGCACTTAGCAAAGTCACTCTTTGCCGAGTGCAATACTCGGCAAAGAGTGGTTTTGCCGAGTGCCCTATTTTCGACACTCGGCAAAGCATGCGGCACTCGGCAAATTTTGCTTCTCCCATAGTGCGCCGAAGAGTGTGGGATTGGAGCGCAGCGTGAAGACGTCGCGGGCAAAGTTGGTTTATATGTGGAGGCGAGGCCGATCCGTATTTGTTTTGATGAGCCGGAGACCGATCCGTATTTTTCAATCAGAGCGCACACACGAATCGCAGGACCGGATCATTGTTTGGGTCTGCCCGTGGACGCGCGGAGGCGTGCGGACTTTGAATTTCTGGTGAGGATGACGGTGTCTGAATAGTATACGAATTTGGCAGTCTTGTCACCGAATAGTATACATTTTTTTATTATCCGGTAGATGATTACTTTAAAGTTTTTTTAGGTGTACTAATAGATTATTTAGGAATAGATACCGCCGGGCAGATCGATTTGTTACAGAGGAAGGTGCGGCACGGCAGATCAAAGGATCATGGCGTCTACCGGCGGCGATCGAGGAGGTAGTGCGGCGGGGGACGACGGAGACCAGCAGCATTACTGCGATCTGTTCGGTTGCTTCTGCTGTTGGCGGAGAAGCTGCTCGCCCCGCATCCCGCACGTCGTGCCCGGCGGGGACGGGCGGTGCGGACCACCGCCGCCCGCTGTGCTCGGTCCTCGTCGGCTGTACCTCCGTAGGCGCGCCGTTCCACAACCTACGCCGGCCAGAGCGACGACCTGCTCGAACCCTTGTTCGGCGTGTCCCCGAGCGACGTGTCATCCTCGATCATCAGCCACGTTGACGATGATGGGCAGACGGAGTTCGACGACGCCATGGCCGCGCTAGGCCCCGCGGACAGCAAGCATCTTTACATCATCTGTGTGCACCGGCCTGTGCTCAGCTCGGATGTCGCCTGGGGCGGACGAGGCACCGAGATAGTGTTTCCTCCCAAAGTATTTCGTATGGACATAGGTGACATGAGCCTGTCTCCTATGCGGCCTCTCCCGTTCACTGATGGGTCATACGGAGCTATTTCAGCGCATGGTGGACTCCGGGTGCCGGCCGTATTGACCAAGGAGGTGGAGGAATGCCCGGGCGAGTGCACAAGGCGCCTCTTCATCTACCGGCTGGTTGACGATGATGGCAGCTAGGCAGAGGTCACAAGTGCCGATTTCCAATACCAATTCTCACTTGAATTCGGATATGGTGGCACTCTCTTTCAGGGCTATGCTATTATCAGCGACAGATTCATCCTACTATCATTCATCAACTCCAGCTTCTTTTGCTTCGACTGCACCACCGGCACCTTGGCCCCTGTCACCACTGAAGAAGAATCAAGCTCAACCATTCATCAGTATATGTCCCTATGTCTGGCAAAGGGGTGCATTTCGAAGGCGCTATCTACTTCATACGGGGCACCAGGCTGTTTGCATACAAGTACTCGCCATTGGAGCGCAGGCCACTTGCACCTCCTCTAGAGATTGACACTATTTGGCCGTACCACGAGGAAGGGTATGGCTTCGTCGTGCACCTCGTTGGGCGTATGTTGTGCGCCGTTTGGATCAATAATATGGACCTCCCGTGCGGGTGTACCACACGGCACGTCCTGATCACCACATTAGGTATCAGAGGCGTCACCACCGTTGTTGACACCGGCTGCTTCATCCCCAGTGATGTTGAGGTCCTGCACTCGACGTGCCGTAGGATATGCATGCTCAGGACTGAAGAAGAACCAGGGCCCGAATGCTACGACATCTTCTGTTTTTTGCAGTAAGTGATATTGTTTCATTTTGCTTATGAGCCAGTTTCTAGTTACTTAGTAACTCTTTGCATGTTTTGTCGGTTTGTTTATCCAATTTTTGACATATCACTCTTGCTTAGTTAAGTTAAAACATAAGTCCATAATTTTTTACAGTTATTTGAGCACTGCAATAATCTCAAGATATTTTGTTTTGTTGTTGTATCTGATATTCTAAACTACAAACATGCTGTCACCAGGGAGTATCCGGATACTACTGCACCCAGGTTTGATCCCTCTCTGCCTTCAGAGCTAGGTTTTTTTAACGATTAGATAAATGCCCGTGCGTTGTGCGAAAAAAAATAATATCATGATAATGGTAGTATGAACGTGTAACAAAAAAAATATTTTCGAACGTGATGTTGGAACATCAGTATTATGATAGCAATTATGTTCTAATTATATCCTCCAACACACCTAACTTTCACATCTTCTTAACAACATCCTAAGGGTACTGACTCGGCAAGCACCAGTAGTTAAGTAGTTAGAACCTCTTTATAAATGATATTCTTCGTGAATATATCCTTTTCTGACTTTTTCTTTCTCTTTTCCTTGTTGACGTCCTTCTTAATAGCCGGCATGACCAAGAGGGTTTGTTAAATCTTTGAATGGTGTCGAACAACCCTATCCTTGATTTTGAATGAATAGGTTCCATACAGGAGATTATCTCTAAAAACACAAAAAGAGAGTCATTAGAATCAAAATTGCGTATGAGTGACCATCTTAAAAAGAACATGATTAAGGCCCGTTTCAGTTGAATTACTCCAAGCAAATTAGGGGAATATCTACTAATGAACAACTACCAAAGCAGTACTGGAACAGCTAAACTTCAAACTTCCCGAGTACTTATCGCACAGCAAATATGAGTTCACAAGTATTGATTTTGAAAATAAAAAGATCAGAAGTATTGGCGTGAGTACCTGAGTAGACAGTTGGCGTGACCCGCTAGTCGCCGTTTCCTGGCCTCGTTTAGATTCGAAAAAATTTCAAACCGGTGAATAGTATCACTTTTGTCTTATTTGGCAAATATTATCCAATCATGGACCAACTAGGCTCAAAAGATTCATCTCGTGATTTCTAACTAAACTATGTAATTAGTTATTTTTTTACCTACATTTAATACTCCATGTAAGCGAATAAAAATTAATGTGATGAAAAGAGAGTAAAAAAACTTAGAATTTGGATGGCATCTAAACAAGGCCCTGCCGTCTGACACCCTGCCGTCTGACGCGCACGACGTGCCTGCTCTGTCCCAGTTATCGGCAGCAATCCGGGGACGCTGACGCGACATGCCTGACAGTTGCACCTATGCTTTGTTCTTTTTGTACCGACGAGTAGAGCTATAGAGCGTGTTCGGACGGTGCTATGCACAGTAGATTTCCGATGGTTCTGGCCCTCATATATACTGGGCGTACACGCGCGGCCAGCTTTTTTCGGTAGGGAGCCGAGGAAGGTTGGGCCTGCAGTTCGATACGGATACGGATATACTACTCGGAATTTGATGGCCAGTTTTTTTGGTAGGGAGCCGAGGAAGGTTGGGCCTGGTTGGGACTGCAGTTCGATACGGATAGGAATTAGACGTAGGTGTGCACGGCACTATTCTCGGAGGCACGTACGGCACGGCAATATACTCGGAGGCATGGAGGCGCGTACGGCACGGCAATATACTCAGAGGCATACACCAATTTTTTTTTTTGGACGAAACGTCTACGTGTTTTTTAGATAGTAATAACAGATATCCACCAAGTCGAAAAGCTCCCGGACATGCTTCCTACCTGCAACCTGTAGGTTAGCTAGTTTTCTTGTTAATAATGCAGTCACTCTTTATGATTTATTCTAAACTAGTATAAGTCTATTGTCATATAACGTAAAAACATCCTTCATGTTGAGGCAGGGACCATCCGGATAGTGGAGCCAGGTTTGATTGCTCAGTGCCTTCAATGTTGGGAGGTTTCAGGGACATTCCCCGGGTGGATAAGTTCCCAGAATTAAAGAACGCCTGATTGCTGCAGGTTTAATTTCGTTTAGTAACTCAGTCACTCTTAATAATGTTTCTTTATTTGTTGTCTTATTATAGGCCTATGTGATCAACCCTTTTACGTTCATCTGTTGCTTTGATCCCTCTACTAGGTGACCAGCTGCTCTAATGCCAGGGCATAGTTCAGCAGCGACTCTTTTTGTTTCATCATAACCCCTAAAAGCACAAAATGCTGCAAATGCTTTGGAAAAGGTGGCCAAGAATTTTTCAGACAGCTGTTCTCTGTCACTAAGATATCTCTGGAAAATTTATGACCATTTTATCTATTTTATTACATATATACTCCGTATTAGACAAGCCCTGGCATAAAAAAAGTAGTCCTTTAATCGTTAATCTATGAAATAACTAAATTAGGAAGTCAGGTCGTACGCCTAGATAGGATGAGATTAAAGAAAACTCAGTTCTTTAATGGGAGGAAGTGAACAGTATAGCTGAAATCAACAAAGGTGTAATGTGTTAGTGCATAAAATTTACCTTTACTAGGGTTATGTTGCGATTTCTCCTCTTTTTAGCATTTAGTTACTGAGTTTAACCATGTTGCACAACATTAAAAAATGTATTTTTGTGATGAAAGTTACATTTTATAACTGTAGGGAGTTCTTGAGCAGAAAACATGGTATATTAAGTCTTGAAGACTGCAACGTGGCCACCAGATCAGATTTCTATTTTATATGCCAGGTTGATCAGCACTCTCTTGTGTATCAAGTCTCTATTTCAGGAGGAAAGTTGGCATGCAATGAAAAGGCTCTATTGTGCTTAGACACGGTTAGACCCGGAGATGTTGGACTAGATGATCCTCCAGCATGGTTTTTTTGTGCTATCATGGATCAATGCTTGATGTGATTCCATCCCTTCCGCACTGCAATCACTATGCGGTTGATGTCGAAAGGAAGTGCTACAATATCCACAAAAACAAAGCTCTTCTTTTCTGCAGTTTTCCGAGTTGGTCAATACACTGTGGCTCTGTCATACTTTGCAGGATGTCTATGTTCTTAATCAAAACAATTTTCAGTGGAGGCGGCAGAAGACATCATCAAGGTCTCTTGATTTGTCACACAAGGTTAAGATTTTAAGATTTGTAGACACAGGAGGTTTCTTTCCTTTGATTCAATTTGCAAAGGAGAAATTGATAGTAGCATTGTATTCTATGTGGTCCAGGGATGTCCTATGGCAGCTCCTTTTACATCTCGTCACTACTTTGCTGCTACCACAGTACATGTGAAGCTTAAGAAGACACTACGGGAGACAAAGGAACCTGTCAGCATTGACCGTGTTGGTATCGTTTGTTCATCAATTGATCAAAACGGGAGGATCCTTACTAACTATGCGTTTGCTCTGTAGATGGTTATGATATGTTTTTTTATTATAAGTTACGGAATTCTAACTTCTTGTTCTACCTGACATGGCACAGTTGAACAAAATGATGAATTTTGTGGTGTATCATATTTTGAAATTAATATTAGACTTGAATAGTAGTTCTGGTATAAGGATTTTCTGTGAGCTGATGTGCTTTGCTTCAAGTAATTGCCTCTTGTACTCCTTTTTTTTCCAATCGCATCTCAATTTGTATGCTAGGCCTATGAATCGAATCACGTATGTACCTAGTGTTTTTGTTAAACCGAAAACACTGTCAGTTTTATTTCGATCAAACAAGATGCCTGACGAGTGGAGGAGAAGTATATTGGTACCGATCTGCAAGAATAAAGGGGATATTCAAAGTTGTACTAATTACCGGGAAATTAAGTTAATGAGCCATACTATGAAGCTATGGGAGAGAATTATCGATTATCGCTTGAGAGCAATAACGCGGGTCTTTATGAACCAATTTGGTTTCATGCCTGGAAGGTCAACCATGGAAGCCATTTTCTTAATAAGACATGTTATGAAGCGGTATAGGGAGAAGAAGAAGGACCTACACATGGTTTTTATTGACTTGGAGAAGGCTTATGATAAAATACAAAGAAATGTTATGTGGTGGGCTTTGGACAAACATAAAGTCCCAACGAAGTACGCCGGGCTCATTAAGGACATGTACAACAATGTTGTGACTAGTGTTCGAACAAGTGATGGAGACACGGATGATTTCCTGATTAAGATATGACTACATCAAGGGTCAGCTTTTATCATAAGCCTTCTCCAAGTCAATAAAAACCATGTGTAGGTCCTTGTTTGCCTTAATGATGGATGAGGTCACAAGGGACATACAAGGGGACATTCCTTGGTGTATGTTTTTTGCAGACGATGTAGTGCTAGTTGATGAAAGCCGGACAGGAGTGAATCAGAAACTAGAGTTATGGCGGGAGACTTTGGAGTTCAAAGGTTTTAGACTCAGTAGAACTAAAACTGAGTATATGAGATGTGACTTCAGCACTACTACTCAGGAGGAGGAAGATATTAGTTTGGAAGGTCAAGTAGTGCCTAGGAAGGATACCTTTCGATATTTAGGATCAATGCTACATAGAGATGGGGATATTGATGAAGATGTTAGCCATAGAATCAAAGCAAGGTGGATGTGATGAGGACATCGCCAAGATGGAGTCGAGGACGACTCCAATTCGAGAAGGGGAGGATGATGAGGACATCGTCACGCTGGACACATCGACGCCATGGTCTTCCCCAAGTTGCAATTCGTTTCCAACTCAGCTGCCACGTCGTCCTCGGATTCAGCAGACACGTCGTCACTATTTCGGTCATAACTTCCTCATACGACATCGAAACGGGCCGTTCTTGGATGCGTTGGAAAGGGGACGACGACGCCGTCGTTTTGGATCTGGTCCCAGCTCCAGAAGGTCCGTGGATCATTCTGTGTGACCACGGTAAGGTGCTGCGTCACCTATTTGGGCCAACTTGGCCATGTATCGTGTCGGGCCTTAAGCCCAAGTTGTGGGCGCCCAACCCCTGGCCGTCCCCAACCCTAGGTCGAGTCTTAGACTATAAACACAGCCGCCGCCGCTGCTATACAATTGGGTTTTGTTTAGAGTTTAGTTTTCCATCGAGAAACTGAATCGTTCATTGTAACTGTGGTGACAAATCCTTTTACAGTGATCCAGGGTCCCCGTTCTTGATCTCCTCCACTGTGTCGATTAGTCCTTTGGAACCGAGGTCTTGAATCCTCTATTGATATCTGCGTCATTCATATTTGTAATTTTAGATTGCGTGTTTTACCTTCTTGCTTGTGCTCTTCGATTCGCTTGCAGGAAAAGCCTTCTTGGCGAGGTCAATCAAGTTGTGCTTGGTTGATAACCAACGGAGCAGTGGTGTAACAGTTGCAGGGTTCGAATCGTGTATGATTTGAAGCCAGATCGCCAACATCGAGAACTCCACAAATCGAACTTACCGGCTACCTCTCGGAAGATCGGGCCTATACTCATCAGGATGAAGTGGCGCCAAGCATCTGGTGTCCTATGTGACAAAAGGGTACCACAGAAGTTAAAAGGCAAGTTTTATAGGATGGCGATTAGACCTGCTATATTGTATGGTGTAGAATGTTAGCCTACGAAAAGACAACATGTTCAACAGATAAGTGTCGCGGAAATATGTATGTTGTGTTGGATTTGCGGTCATACAAGAAGGGATCAAGTTCGGAACGATGATATACGTGATAGATTAGGGGTATCATCAATTGAAGAAAAGCTTGTCCAACACCGGTTGAGATGTTTGGACATGTCCAACGGAGACCTCCTAGAGGCACCGGTGCGTAGTGGAATCCTAAGCCAAGGATAGTAACGTGAAGAGAGGCAGAGGAAGACCGAAAGTTGACTTGGGTAGATGCAATAAAAGGAGACTTGAAATGATGGAATATACCCAAAGACTTAGCCTTAGATAGGAGTGCTTGGAAAATAGCTATTCACGTGCCTGAACCTTGATTACTTCTGCTGGGTTTCAACTCTAGCCTACCCCAACTTGTTTGGGACTTAAAGACTTTGTTGTTGTTGTTGTTGTTGAAAACACTGTCAATTTTATGTCTACGCCGAAATGCTGCTGGTTTGGTTTATGTTTGGTCATTAGGATCACCATCAGACGATGACAATTTTTTTATGGGAGACAATGACAATTTTGCTATTTTCTAGCTAAGCAAGGTTTTTTTTCTTTCGTCTTATTTTGTGCGGTAGGCAAACAGCAATTGTTTAGGGCAGCCAAGCATCCACTTTGATTAATATGGCACCTAATAGCACTACATGAACAAGTTTTGCATGTATATGTGTCACATACATGACATGTAGATCCCATGTGTCATTGGGTTTTTAGCCATATAATTTATTTTTTATTGAATATTTGGGCTCCTAAATGATCTGAAGGGAAAACAATTTTAACTAGAAAGTTTTAGGCCTCGTCGAGTGCTACATATGGAGCGTGTCTCCACCCATGTTTGAAAAAAATAAAAAAACAAATTTCAAAATACAAAACCTTAAAATGAATATTTGAGGCAAGTTGAGAAGTACTCAGAGATGCCAGATTGCTGCGGGTTTGCTTATTATTTCATTCCATAATGCAGTAGCTCCCTATTATTTGCTTAATTTTAAAGAATAAATTTCATAAAACCCCATGTTTTATAGTCCTATTATCACAAAACCTAAGGTATTATGGTACGCGTCACTTAACTGGCACTACTGCAAACGGGCTCTTTGCCGAGTGCTTAGGGCACTCGGCAAAGGCTTTACAGAGTGCCGCACTCGGCAAAGAGCAGTCGGCAAAGAAACCTGTCGGCAAAGGTTTCTTTGCCGAGTGCCACATATCGGGCACTCGGTAAAGCCTTTGCCGAGTGTCCACGTCAGCACTCGGCAAAAAAATCCAACAGTCAACTCTGACGGCCTCTTTGCCGAGTGCCACCTCAGCGGCACTCGACAAAGAATTTTTTCTTTTTTTTTGAAAATTCTTTGCCGAGTGCCATACTCTTGCACTCAGCAAAGAAATTTTTTCTTTAAAAAAAATCTTTGCCGAGTGCCATGGCTCTGGCACTCGGCAAAGCTGGGAAATTGGGTCTCTGCTTCCCAGCTTTGCCGAGTGCCATGGTCACGACACTCGGCAAAGAGGGGGAAAATGCTATTTTTTGGTTTTTTGCTTTCCATCAGCACAAACAAAGAAATCACATATATATCAACACACAGCACATGATATATCACATACATATCCATATTCCATCACATACACATCCATAACCCATCATATACACATCCACCATCCATAATACATCACATACAAATCCATTGTCCATAATCCATCACATACATTCGCATCATCCATAATAATATCCATCACAATATATATATGTCTCTAGTAGTAGTCCAACATAAGGCTAAGTCTAACACAAGTCCATGCAACATGAAAAGAAACAAATAAACGGTACCTACTGCCAGCCTCCCCACCCGGAGTGTGAACTACCACCTTGAGGAGGGCCAGTTGGCCACCCGGCCCGTGGAGAAGGGCCACCTTGAGGAGTCAGGTTCAAACCCATCGACTATGGCTGCACAAAGGAGAAGCGAATTCATGAGTATCTATAGGAGGGCCGCACAAGCTAAAGGAATAAACAACCATATATACTCACCGGAGTCCCTCCCATGGGTCCTTCTCCTACATAAAAAGGCAATATGTTAGAATCCATTGAAAATTTTGGCAGCACCTCCCCTGCATGGGGAGGTTTCCAAAACCTGCAAGAAACGTAGGCGCGATGGCCAACAACCACATATATACCAAACATAGGCATGAAGGCCAACAAACATATATATACCAAGACGAGCCATGTACTTTAGTTCTCTTTCCATGCAGATCAAAGTATCGAAGTAGTACAACAATAAGTACTACTACCACTACAACTACTACTAACACTACTACTATCACTACTTACTACCAACACTACTAACTACTAACTACTACTACTTACTAACTACTACTACTAACTACTACAGGTGTAGGGCATACCTTCACGACGAGAATGGCAACAACGAGGGTCGGCGACGACGGCGGGGACGACCGTAGCGGTGAAGGGTCGAGATGGCGACTAGAGGGGGGGTGGATAGTCCTTTTTGAAACTTAATCACGTTGGCTAACCGAAACAATGTGCGGAATTAAAACTATCGGTCTAGCCAAGACTACACCCCTTCTATCTATGTTCACAAGCACCTTGCAAAGATACTAATCAAGCAACAAAGGTGACTGGGCTAGCTAGAGATCTCCTAACCAATTCTAGAAGCAAGGTCACACAAATCTATGCCACTAGTACTTTAAGCAACAATGGAGCTCCTACACATGCTAGTAAGCAAAAGCACAAAGCCAACTAAGCTCACTAGCAATGCTCAATAACAAGGCAACCAATGCCGAATTAGAGAGCGCAAATACTTAGCTACACAAACTAAGCAAAGTGACTAACAAGGTTACACAAACCAAATTAGCCACGCAAGGGAGCTACTTCTATGCTACACAAGCAAGAAGATAATTAGCAAGCTACACAAGCTAACTAATTATTAAAGCAACAACACAAGCTCAATGTATATAAAAGTAATTGTAAGCTTGTGTAACGGGAATGCAAACCAACGGGAAGAATAAGGTTGACACGATGATTTTTCTCCCGAGGTTCACGTGTTTGCCAACACGCTAGTCCCCGTTGTGTCGACCGCTCACTTGGTGGTTCGGTGGCTAATTGGCATCACCCTGCCAAGCCCTGCACGTCGAGCGCCACAAGAACCTACCCCAGAAGTGAGGGTAGCTCAATGACACGCTTTACTAAAGTTGCTCTTTGCAGCTTCCCGTAGGGGCGAGCACAATGCCCCTCACAAAGCACTTCTCTAGAGCGTCCGCACAAGCTTCTTGTGGGCTTCCACTGGAGACCACCACCAAGCCGTCTAGGAGGTGGCAACCTCCAAGAGTAACAAGCACCACTGGCTTGCAACTCGATCACCTAGTGCCACTCGATGCAACCTCATGATGCAACCGCACTAGAATCGCTCACTCACACAATCAGATGATCACTATCAAGTACTGTGTGAGATGGAGGGCTCCCAAGCACTCTTAAGCATGGACACAAACTCCCCCAAGGTGCTCAACCCCAGCCATGGCCGAAGGCCACTTCTATCTATAGCCCCAAGGGCTAAAATAGCCGTTACCCTCTTCACTAGGGCAACTGTCGGGTCGACTGGACGCTCTGGTCGTGTTGACCGGACGCTGGACCTCAGCGTCCGATCGCCCGATGATAACCATGTGTCACCTACGTTCAACGGCATTCTTCCGATCTCAATGGTCATCTTCTGATTGGACGCAATAGCTTCAACTGACCGGACGCTGGACTCTCAGCGTCTGGTCGTTTACAGTAAGGTACCGACCTTGACCGGACGCGTCCGGTCGCACGTGATCGGACATAGTCCAGCGTCCGGTCATACTCTAGCTCCTACGTCACCATGCGTCAGCCTGACCGGACGCGCCCTGCCAGCGTTTGGTCACTTCTAGTGCCAGCGTCTGATGCACTTAGTGAGACTCTGTCTTTTCTGTGTAGGGCGCCAGTGGAACCATCGGACTGTCCGCACTCTACGGGCGGACACTCTGCCGGTGGAGTTTCTTCACCAAGTTGATCCACATCAACTCCAACTTCATCTCCTTTGTAAATGTGCCAACACTACCAAGTGTACACCACCATGTGTATGTGTGTTAGCTTTTCACAATCATTTCCCAAAGGATGTTAGCCACTCAACTTGCCACGCCACTCGATCCTAGCGACAATACAAAGTTAGATTACTCGAGTGGCACTAGATGACCGATATGCAAATAAGTTTGCTTCTCTTGATAGTACGACCATCTATCCTAAACCCTGGTCATAAACTTCTCTACACACCTATGACCGGTGAAATGAAATGCCCTAGGTTATACCTTTGCCTTGCGCATTCCATTCCTATCTCCTTCAACGTCGATGCAACACATGCACCAACACGATCAACAATGATATGATCCACTTCATATCATCATGTGATCATATTGGTTCATCGATCTTGACTTCACTTGCTTTTCACCTGTTGCCTTCGTCTATCGGCGCCAAGTCTTGCTCAAGCTTCACCGCCACTGCGGTTCATCACTCCAAAGCCTTCAACTTGCCCTTCACGCTTGCAATCGGTCCATCAAGCCAAGTCTTGTCTTAATCTTCTCCACATTGATCACATGACTCAATGTCATGTCTCATGTGCATTTAAGCTCTTTCATCATCACATGTGTTAGCTTTGCAAATCTCCAAGCCATTTTCACCTTCATGGCATATGTTGCTCACACACATATACCTATGGACTAATCACCTGTATATCTCACATAAACACAATTAGTCCACCTAAGTTGTCACTCAATTACCAAAACCAAACAAGGACCTTTCAAGCAGCGTGAGGGTCGACAAGCCTAGGCCGGCACCTTCCTTCTCCTCTCCCTCTCCTTCTCCTCCTCTCTTCTCCCCTCCTCCTCTCTTCTCCCCTGCCTCCTCCTCCTCTCTTCTGCAGTGGCTGCCGGCGGGGGTAGTGGCTGCCAACGGGGGAGGTGGCCGCCGAGGGGGGCACATAGGCGGGGGAGGTGGCTGCCAAGGGGGCCGGTGCGAGTGGTGGAGGCCGGGCAGGGGCGGCGGCCGTGCGAGGACCCGGCGTGGGGAGGTGGACGGGGATGGGCCGCGTGGGCCGCCACGCGAGGCGCCGGCGTGGGGAGGCGGACGAGGACGGGCGCCGCGGGGGCCTGCACGAGGAGGCGCGGTGGCTGGGGCGGAGGCGCGGGCCGGCGATGTGCGGCGGCAGCGGCTGAGGGAGAGAGAGGTGAGAGGGAGAGAGAAATGAGAGAGAGAGAGAGAGAGCGCCGGCCGGGCGCAGGTGAAGGGATAAGGGCGGCTTTGCCGAGTGTCAGATCGGCGGCACTCGGCAAAGTCAATTTTCTTCGCCGAGTGTCGTGATCTGGCACTCGACGAAGTTTTAAAAAAAATTCAGCAGCTCTTTGCCGAGTGCCAGCTGGGCGGCACTTGGCAAAGTTATTACTTTGCCGAGTGCCAACCCTAGGCACTCGGCAAAATAATTTTTTTGGTTTTTTGCCACCAATTTTTTGAAGCTTTAGTACACTACCACAAACAACATGTTTAAATTTGGGACATTTTCATTGCCTTTTGGCATATTTCTATAGTTTATTTTGTTTTGTTGAATTTTTCTAGAAAATGTAAGTTTGAACTGCAGGTGCATCGAATAATGGATTACATTCGTTAAAAAAATGTTATCCTTGTTTCTTAGTGTAAATTTAGGCTAAATCCAGGAACTGTCTCGAAATTTTGATCAACGTGCTCATGGGGCAACGCCGCCAACTTGCGTGGGAGTGGTTTTTTAATTGTATAAAATGCCAACAAATTCTGAAAATCATGAAACTTGTCGAGTTGTCGCCGTATCGTATGCGTATGCCATGGAAAAAATTTGAAAAAGTTTCGAGCATGTTGTCACGTACGATGCTCACAAGTGGAGATGTCCTGGTTTGTGAGCATCGTACGTGACAACGTGGTCAAAACTTTTTCAAATTTTTTCCACGGCATACGCATACGATATGGCAACAACTCGACAAGTTTCATGATTTTCGGAATTCGTTCTCATTTTATACAATTAAAAAACAACTCCCACACAAGTTGACGACGTTGCCCCGTGAGCACGTTGATCGAAATTTCGAGACAGTTCCTGGATTTAGCCTAAATTTATATTAAGAAACAAGGATAACATTTTTTGAACGAATGCAATCCATTATTCGACGCACCTGTAGTTCAAACTTACATTTTCTGGAAAAATTCAACAAAACAAAATAAACTATAGAAATATGCCAAAAGATAATGCAAAATGACCCAAATTTAAACATGTTGTTTGTGGTAGTGTACTAAAGCTTCAAAAAAAAATTGGTGGCAAAAAACAAAAAAAAACATTTTGCCGGGTGCCAAGTGGTCTTTGCCGAGTGCCAGGCACTCGGCAAAGGCCTCTTTGCCTGAGTGCCATATTTTGCCGAGTGCGGCGCTCGGCAAAGCAGGTCTTTACCGAGTGCCCGAAATTTGAACACTCGGCAAAGATTTTTGCACTCGGATAAATCACGTGTTTCCCGTAGTGTGGTCCATGTTGTAAGCCATCATAAACCAGAAATTTGTGCTGAACAGTTACAACTTCTAACTGTAGGGACTTCTTGAGCAGAAATCCTCAGCAAGATAAGGGGCAATGAGTCTTCAAGATTGCCACATGGCCACCATATCAGATTTTTATTTTATCTGCCAGGTTGACCAGCGCACTCTTGTGTATCAAGTCTCTACTTCTGGAGGAAAGTTGGCATGTAATGAAAAAGGCCCTGGAAGCACTATTGTCCCTAGATACAGTTAGACTTGAGAGATGATGAACTAAAGGATCCTCTAGCATGTTTTTTTGTGTATCGCAGATCAAAGCTTGATGTTATCCCATCTCTTCCACATTGCGATCATTACGTGGTTGATGTCAAAGAGAACTGCTACAAATTGTATGAAAGCAAATGTTTGAAGCTTTTTTTCCCCAATAGTTCTTCGAGTTGGTCAATACACTGTGTCTTTTTGTGATACTTTCTAGCACTACTGGAAACTCGAATACTTCTATGGGTGATGAATTTTTCTGTGCATTTTTCTCTATACACACAGAAAAATTGTGCGATTCAAAAATCCCGACAGAAATATTCGAAAACCCACAGAAAAATTACGTGATTTTTCTGTGCATGTCAATACACACAGAAAAATTGACATTATTCTGTCGGTCTTTTCAAAACTCACAGAAAAACTATATACATGCACAGAAAAACTATATACACGCAAAAAACCCTAAACCTATCTCCAGACGCGGCCGCCCATCCCTATCCCAAACGCGCCGCCTGCACCCGCCCGAGACCATGCCCGCACTCCCATCGCTCCTAGGTCTCGCAGCGGCCACCCCCTCCTCTCTTCCACCATCGCGGCGGCCACCCCCTCCTCCACCGGTGAGGCCACCACCACCTCCTCCACTACAACTCCTCCCCTCCCTTCCCTCAGAAGACGGCGGTGGTTGCCCATGCAAGGCCAGATGGCGGCGCCTTCACCCCCAGATCTGCCTCCTACCGCACCAAGGATCTTCGCCGCCTGCCGCCCCCAGATCTGCCTCCCCCTCCTCTCTTCCACCGTTGCGGCGGCCACCCCCTCCTCCACCGGTGAGGCCACCACCCCTCCACTACAACTCCTCCCCTCCCTTCCCTCGGAAGACGGCGATGGCTACCCGTGCAAGACTGGATGGCGGTGCCTCCCTCCTCTAGACCAGCCGGCGGCGCCTCCCTCTCCTACCAGATCCAACCGGTGCCCCTCCCTCCACCCACATCCGGCTGGCGCTGCCTCCCTCCTCCAGCTAGCGTCGACTCCCTCCTCCAGATCTACAGCTCACCCTGGTCTTCGTCGGGCCTTCGACATTCGCTAGTGACGAGCACCCACTAGGTATGCGCCCACCCCTTTGCTCTCCCTTGAAACCGAGCACCCAAACCCTAGCTAACGTAATCTATTTGGGTTTTTGTGCTCGGTTTAGGATTCGATTTGGGGGGTGGATCGATAGATCAATGTGTGTGAGCTGCGGTTGCTCAAACCTAGTTCATGTTTAATTAACCTGTCACATGTGTGCTATTTTTAGAATTAAAAGCACGCTCCTATTTTTAGCATTGTTTGATGGGTGAGGACACATTATATCGTCTCCAAATACTAAAATGCTAAGAATATGCTTGAGAAGCATGCAAGTAAGTTTCATTGCAGTAGAATATTCATGTGCTGTTCACAAAGAAGAAATTTGCATCACTGATTTTAATTTCTAGACAGGTAGTGTTTCAGCTTTAGAAACTCAAATTAATTGAGGTGGAAATGGATGTGCAAGAGGATTTGGCCTATGTACTGAGCTTAGCTCTCATCACCCAAATTAATTAGGTAGAGAACAGTTTCACAACCTATCATTTTTTAGCCAAAACTAGAGAACATTAGAACAATGAATTTGGATCTTTGTTTTCTCAAACAAAGCTTTACTTGTTGCTGGTTTGAGTGATTTGATTGGTCAGTGCCTCCGAGTTAAGGTCTGCTGTTCAAATGTGTAATTTTGCGTGCTAATCTACGCTGACTGTTTAAGACTGAGACTTTGAGTACTATAAGTGGGTCCTAACTCTAGTAGAACTGTTAATACATGCGCCTTGTCATCATGTTTTGTTCAGCGCTCGTGATCCTATTTTTTTTCTTCTTATTATTATTTTGAGATATCATCACTACTCTGTGCTAGTATATAACTGATTTGTTCCTTTGCACTGCCTTACTTTCTCGAGCCTTCTCGTGCTGATTATTTGTTGAAGGCAATGCTTAATTCAATATATTTAAAAGCTGGGTCCTTTAGATGGTGCTTTTGTTGTAACATAGGAGTAATTGTTGTTTCTCCTCTTTTTTCAAGAAATAAAACCCCATCTCAATAAGATCAATTTGTTTCTTAATTTCTAGGCTAAAAGTGCTACTGCTGCGCTCAACTGCAATGGTGTGATACTGGGATCCTTGCCAATAAGGTAAAACTCTAATCTTTTGACATTACTTAATTCTCAATCTATCTTGGGTTAGCGTTTCACATTACTTAATTCTCTGTTGTACTAAAATGCTATGTATGTGTAGTCATTTCCATTGTCACAAGACCGTTACTGAACTATACATGCGTCTATTTTGGTCTACAGATTTTTTAGACATCTTTCTCATATAAGAAAACTTGCCCGTTCTACCATGTTAGCTTTCTGTTATTGCATTCATGTGACAAACCACTCAAGATTACTCAACTTCTCACACAGAATATTATGGGTTCAACTTCTAGAAGAATGTTCTTCTCCTCTATTGTTAGTTTCAAACCGTTGTCTTGGTGGAGGTGGACCCCTCTCATCCGGTCTCCTTGGGGGTCTCCCAGGATTGTTTCTTTCGCTGCTCCAGTTACCAGATTTGGCACCCCATCCATGTGCTTTCCAGTCCTTGTTACTAGAATCAGCTGTCTCTTTCCATTGAGCAGTAACTTGTGAGTTCTCAGCAGGCACAACATTCTAGCCATCCCAAGAATCTTATTGCTTAGCATCTGAATTGCCCACTGGTGTTGCAGCCTAGATTACCCTAGGAGTCTTCTGCGGCAGATTACTCTATGTGTCTGATTCTTTTGGGACTTTCAGATGCTCATCAGACTCCACCTTATCTTTCTCACCCCAACTGGAACCTACATTAGACTTGGCATTTGGTCTTCCAATTCCATCTCCAGCATTCCAAGTAAAGCCTCCCCAATCAGTGGAATTGTCCTACACCTTAGCATGCACTTCCCATGAATTATCTTGATCTGCTGGCTTTGCAGCCGCTCCACCTCCACTACTCCAGCCTCCCCGATCAGTGTAATTGTCCGACACCTTAGCATGCACTTCCCATGAATTATCTTGATTTGCTGGCTTTGCAGCAGCTCCAACTCCACTACCCCAGCCTCCCTAGTCACTAGAATCATTCGCAGCACTAGCATTTTGTTCCCAACTTGAGTTCATTGTTGTGCCATTTTCCCATGAGCTGCCTTTCTGAATATTTTGCTCTCCAACTTAAGTATTATACAACACCTCAGAATATCTAATTAACCCAATCAAACTAGAATAGACACTGATCCTAAACAAGGCAAGATCTACAATCCCCAGAAGTCCTTGGGTGGGGAATAAATGTCCCTGTGGTGTTGCTGCAGTCAAAACTGCTAACTTAACCATTAATATTAAAACATGCTTGGTTGACAAACCTGCACAACTTGATTGAAGGCACATGAGATGCCAATAAGTTCCCTCACTTGATGAATGCCATATGGAATAGACCTCCGTGTGTCAATGAGGTCAAGTACAGATAAGCAGGCATCAATTGTTGTCCTCCAGGCATCACCATTGCTTACAGCATCATCTTTTTCAACAATGATTTCTAACGCTGGCTCACCCTTTGATTGTAGCGTCGAATCAAACTCCATCTACATCAAAGGGTAAGCTTGATTTCTTTTTCCATGTTAGATCTTTGCTCCAATTTTTAGTGGAGTTACAAGTAACAAGAGGGCATGTCGTAGTCGGTCCTCGAAGGATTTACAGAGCCTTTATGCAAAGGTCAGAAATACTTAATGCTAATTTCGCAATGATCACTGAATCTGCAGTTTTTGTTTTATGATGGCTTAGTCATACTATATAACAGAGGAGAAGAGAGAGGATCAATGAAAGACTAAGCACGCTGCAGCAGCTAATTCCTAATGGCACCAAAGTAAGTTCTTTTCTTTTGTATTTAGTGATCAACTTGTTTGCTATCAAATTGTGTTTTCAAAAGCCTAGCAATGTACGCAAATTTTTTGTTAATGGTATGTAAGACATGCACGTATATATTTAAGTCTAAATAAGCTATGAACATGAGCACACGTTATTACAATCTCACACAATGATCATATTTCAAGGTACCCTTCATGATTTCTTAATGGTATGTCCTTAAATCATGAAATTGTGAAAAAACCTGCCGAGGTACATGCGAACCATGGCTATGCATGTGTCTTACTTCTAAATTTCCAATTTCATGCCACTAGGTCTCTATCGGTTGTATAATTACTGCAATGGCATCCAAAAGATTATTGGGGCCTTGGTTGAAATAATGCATGATTTAGAATTCTAATATTTGTTATTGTTATTATATATACACCACATCAAGAGTTCCTGACAATAATGTACACAAAGATTGCAGCAAAGAAGGTAAATGATAGGCTGATTTTCTGATCTTCATTTTACCCTTCTATGCAGTTCAACTGTTGGCATTAAATCTTTGCCTTCTCATATGCTTGGTATAGTAGACTTGATATGTCTCTTTTCAAGATAAAAAATCTCCCCTAATACATGTTCCTGTTCATTAATGCTATCATATTCTTCTAAATGAGCATGACTGGTGTCTCCTCCGCTTATTCCTGAATCTGGATCACTTATAGATTTAGTGTACTCGGGTACTGCACTATTTAGACTGCATGTACTGCTATTTTAGCAAATGGAAGTACCTTAACCATGCTACAGTTCTTTAAATGTGAGATCTCTCTTCCTCCTTTACATTCTAGCATGTCTTATTACAAGCTTGAGTTGTCTAAATGCAGTGCTACTCGCTTTGGTATTTCTATTATAGCACGAGCACGATAATGTACTAACTTTACATTTTTGTTAACTTGTTAGACAAAGGTTCTTGAGCAGTTATATCAGTTAGATGTTAAGTTACTAGCAATGATTTCATGAGCATTTTTTATAGGGACTGCAGTCACATTTCTTTATATATTTCCTTCTACAAGTGTGCTCTATCAGTTGCATTCATTTAATCAGATGTCATTTGTTTGTCCAGTTACTATCCTTCTGTGTGACACTATTGCTGATACATTTCTTATCTTAGGCTGTGATGTTTAACGCTATTGTATGTCAACATTGTTGCCAAAAGTAATGAATTCTTTCAACATTGTTGCCGTCTTTTATGCTAAGCGCATTGTGGGATCCTCCCAGATACACTAGGCTCTTTTTCCTGAGTGGTTAACCACTAGACCTCTAGTTATATCAACAGTTTAATACGTTATTTGTGAAGTAAAATATACATATCGTTGAAAGTAAAAGCCGCTGCTCACTAGCTGTCTCTGTATGTGGTTCTTCTAACTAGACACATTTTGTGATGCATTAGAAACCTGATGCCATTCTATATTAACAATGTAATATACTTGTGCAATTGGTTTTATAGAATTTTATCATGTGCAGTACCTTGAGCTAACTCGTTCATTTTAACAGATGGTGTAACAGACTACTCTGTTACTGGTAGCAAGTCAAAAGGAATACTGGCGGCTCAGACGAGTAAATCTACAGATATGCTTCATCTTTAGACCCCAACCATCACTCCACCAAAATCCTCGTTCAACTTCAAGCCCAGCACCTCCATTCTTGATTAACAGATGGTGATGGAGTATTGATTGACAGTTTCTTTCACAGCAGCAGTTAATTCTTTGATTCTTTTATTTGCTAGCGGGTCCATCAGTAATGCTTCGTTTCTTTTATATGATAGCAGGTCCCTTCGAGTACTGTATTTGTGTATTATTTGAATGAAACCTTGTTGGTCATGCACATAAATTACTGTATGGAAAATATATATTTTAATATGCTGTTACAACTGTTTTAAAATAATTTTTTGTGTGTGTTTAACTCTTTTTTCTGTGAGGCTGGCTACACAGAAATATTATTTTTAATCTGGGCGAAATGAATTTTTCTATGAGTTCACTAGACCGACAGAAAAAAAAACATGTATTTTTCTGTGCGTTTATTTTTTTCTGTGTGGATTAACACACAGAAAAAATTAGTTTTAATCTAGACGAAAATAATTTTTCTGTGCGTGTGAGACCCACAGAAAAATTGTTTCTGACGGTGAACCCACAGAAAATTTTGATTTCTCTCATTATATTTCTGTGTGTATTTTTCTAAGGGTACACCGTTAGAAAAATATTTTTCTAACAGTATTCGCATTTTTCTGTGTGTTTTCGCACACACAGAAAAAGCGAGATTCCAGTAGTGTAGGATGTCTATATATATTCTTAATGAAAATAATTTCCAATGTGTCAGGTCTATTAATTTGTCACAGAAAGTCAAGATTTCAGGATTTGTAGACATTGTTGATGACACCATCATGATATCAGATGCTAGGACCGCTGAGGTGCTTCCTATTTGATCTGAAAAAGGGGGAATAGTTTTGCTATAGAGACACCTAGGGGTGATTATTGGCAATATGTTGTTGGTTTACTGAATGGGAGTTGTATATTTGTAGAGTATTTCATATAGAGCTTCTCAGATGATGGTCATATATGTTGCAATTGAGTTGTTTTATGAGGATGATTCAAACAGTTTGGGTGAGCCTATCACATAGAATTTTTCTTGGAAGTATATCCACGGTGATAGAAGCTTCCTATCCTTTGATTCAATTTGAGAGGGAGAGATTCATGATAGAATGCATTCTGCGTGGTCTAGGGATATCCTATGGCAGCTCCATTTACATAAGGCACATCTTTACCACCACCCCAAACATGTGAGGCTTAAGGAGACAACACGGGGAACAAAAAAGAGTCAGGCACATCTTTGCTTCCACCCCAATACATATGAGGCTTAATGAGATAACACGGGGAACCATAAAAACCTGTTTGGGCTGACCATATTGATAGTGCTCTTTCATCAATTGATTAGAAAGGGAGGATCTTAACCAAATACTTTTGCTTTATAACTAGTTGTTGTAAGCTTTTGGTTCTAAATTGTTTGCTTTTGGTTGTAGATTCTTGGAGAATCTAATAGTAACTGTTTTAGGAGCTTAGGTTCGGTGCAGCTCAATCCTCAAACACTACGCCAGATTCGCACAGCAGGAACGGGGGCATTTTTACTGTAGGGGCGGCTGGGGTTGGGGGCGCCCCTACAGTGGGCGTCCTCGGGCCCCAGCAGCCCAGCCACCCCTACAGATGGCACTGTAGGGGCGGCTGGTAACCTGAGCCGCCCCTATAGTTGGGGCTGATCTGTAGGGGCGGCTCAATCACCAGTCGCCCCTGTAGTGCCCATTTATAGGGGTGGCTGACAGCCGCCCCTGCTGTTCAACTGTAGGGGAGGCTGAATCACCAACCGCCCCTACTGATGGCGCATGAATAAATAGCAGCCACCCCTTCTTCCACCTCGGAACATACTCTTCTACAAAAAAGGTTGGGAGGCCTTTGGCTCCTCCTAAAAATTGCTCTACTAAAGGGGGAGTTTTTTTTTATCTCAAATCCTTTGGTGGAGAGGCTCTAAAAGGTAAGGAAATGCTTCTCCAACTCTTTATTTGAAGTTTAATTCGTTGGTTAGTGAGTAATTTGATTTTTGGTTTTCTCTCTCTTCCATGGAGCTTGAGCTAGTTATGAGTGAAATTGGACCCTAATTTTCACTATACTACGGTAAATTAGGTAGGAAAGTAAAATTGCACCCTTTGTTAGTACATCTTTGTTGATTTTAGTGTAGTATTAGTGAAGTTTGATGCATGTGTCATAAAACCCTATATCTATATCTAGATCTAGGATTTTGTTTTTTTCAATTTTTTCTTTATGTGACTAGGGTTTGCATGTAGGTGAATGTGTAAGATTTTAATTGTTTTTAATGTGTAAAATATCCTCTACCATGGCTACTAATTATCATTTACTATTTATTTTGATTCCTTTCTATAATGTGTGTTTTTAATTAGTTATGGATAAATAGGCCATTAATTAATTATCCTCTACCATGAAATTGGAATGGAGTTTGCATGAAAGGTAGTGGATGAAATATTAAATTTTGCTAAATGTTTTCTTTGAAATTGTTTATTTGAACCAATTAATTTATATTTTAAAATATTTATGCATTAATAGTCAATTAATTAACTATCCTCTACTACCATGATGCGTGTCTCAGGTATATACAATTATTCTCGAGTAATATTCTTTCTTTGATTGTTTTGTTTCTATAAGATGGACTACATGAACTCTTAGATGTATGGTTCGTTAAGACACGACGCTCTTTTCTGTGATGAGGTGGACAAATTCATCAAAGCCACAGAGAAGCATGCAGCGACATTGAAAGAGAATAGTGGCATGATTATTTATCCCTGCAAAGATTGCAAGAACCTTATTGCATTTCGAGATGTGAGTACCATCAAAGAACATCTGATTAGGAGAGGATTTATTCCGTACTACACAGTGTGGATTCATCATGGTGAAACAGTGGTTGTTGATGACAGCGACGATGATCTAGCTGATGAAGCTGAAACCCAAGCATACTTGTCCCGATTCACAGACGATCTTGAGCAACAAATGGATCGTGACTATGGCAATCAACAAGGTGGTGGCTTTGGTAATCAACAAGGTGGTGGCTTTGGCAATGAACAAGGTGGTGATGATGCTAGTGGTGCCAGCAATGATGGCGAAGCATGTGAGGGGGATGCAGATGATGGTGATAACTTGGACGAAATGCTTGGGGCCTTTAGACCAGAAATATTAGAAAAGAGCAAGAGAGGTCTAGAAAATCTTGAGAGGGTGACAAAAGCATCGAAGAAGACTGTGTATGATGCTGAGAAGGGTTGTCCGACATACTTCACACTGCTACATTTTGTGCTTGAGCTACTCATCCTGAAGGCTAAGTACGGACTGGTCAGACTGCAGTTTTGATGATCTATTGTGCCTCATGTCACGGTTGCTCCCACGGCCGAACACAGTTCCCGCCAACACATACCAAGCGAAGAAGGTTATAAGTCCACTCACATTGGGGGTTGAAAAAAATCTATGCATGCCCCAACCACTGTATCCTTTTTCAGCGTGGCACATCGTTCGAGACTTTAGATACATGTCCTAGGTGTGGGGCTAGTCGGTATAAGAACAATGACCTTCAAAGTGGGGTGGAAGCCTCCACAGGAAAGAGGAAGAAGGGTGGGAAGAAGGTGGTGCAAGAATCTCAGCCCTCAGAGGAAACTCCATTAGGCAATGATGCAAATAAGAGAAGAATTCCTACCCTGATTATGTGGTACTTGCCAGTGACCGACCGCTTGAGGCGTATGTTCCTATACCCTAAGGAAGCCGCACTGATGACATGGTGGGATGATGAGCGCAAGGTGGATGATGATACGATCGCACACCCAGCCGATTGTAGCCAGTGGCAGGCGTTCGATGCCAAGTACAAAGCAGAATTCAGTGATGACCCATGGAATGTACGGTTTGGCTTGAGCACCGATGGAATGAATCCCTTCAATGAGAGGATGACCGACCACAGCACATGGCTAGTCATCTTGACCATGTACAACCTCCCAACGTATTTGTGTTAGAAGAGGAAGTACCTTCTCCTCACCATTCTTATCTCTGGCCCCAAACAACTAGGCATTGATATAGACATGTTCTTGGAGCCTCTGATGCAAGAAATGGAGAGGCTATGGAGGTATAGGGAGCCAATGTACGATGCATTCTGGCGGGAGGACTTCATATGCAAAGCAATAATATTTGTTACTACCAATGATTACCCTGCGTTGTTTGCCCTGTCTAGACAGTTCAAAGGCAAGACTAGATGCTTAGTCTGTTTGGATGGTACTAAATGGGTGTTCCTAGATGGATCCAGGAAGATAGTTTACATAAGGAATCGGCGCTTCTTAAAGACAGGTCACAAGTACCGCGGCAAATTATACCTAAGATACTATGGCAACATCCTAGAGGATGAACCTCCCTCCAGAGAGACATCGTAATGGAGAACATGTGTTCAGAATGGTCCAAAACATAAACGTCATCTATGGAAAGAAGAATCCGGATGAAACGATCAGAGATAGAAGCACACCTCCCATCGAAGGCGTACCATTCAAGAAGCAATCGATCTTCTTTCAGTACCTGCCTTATTGGCCAGACTTAGAGGTCCCCCATGCCATTGATGCGATGCACGTGCAGAAGAATGTCTTTGAGAGTCTTATGGCTACCTTGATGGACATGGGCAAGTCAAAGGATGGTCTCAGATCACGGAAAGACATGGTGCAGCTGAACATGATGTGGGAGCTTTGGCCGATATAGTAGGATAATGGCAAGTATAGTCTTCCCATGGCTAGCTTCAACCTAACCCTAGAGGAGAGGAGAGCTATTTGCAATTTCCTTAGGGGGGTCAGAGTGCCGACTGGGTTTTCGATGAACCCGAGAAGCTAGTGTCGATGAAGGACCTATCATTAACATACTACAAGGCTCATGATTATCATGTGATGCTGACAGTGTTCCTACCAATTGCAATCAGGGCTATAAAGCCAGAGTTCCTAAAGATGGCCATCACCCGCATGTGCTACTTATTTTCAAAGATCTTACAGAAAATGATTCGCAGGCAAGAGCTGAGTGACATACATGAATTCATGGTGGAGACCTAGAACCAGCTAGAGATGTGTTTACCTCCTGCTTTTTTTGATATAATGGTACATCTCATGATTCACCTGGTTCATCAGATCGAGGCGCTGGGCCCTAGCTTCTTGCATGAAATGTGGTCCTACGAGCGGTTCATGTTGGTTCTAAGCTGATACGTGCATAACCGAACACACCCAGAGGGCTCCATGATAGAGGGTTATAATTCTGAAGAAGTCATCAAGTGCTGCCAAGAGTGGCTAAAAGTACAGAGAGGGATTGGTAATCCTGATTCTCGTCACAAGGGAAGGCTAGCTGAGAAGGGCACAAGTGGTAGGAAAGTGTTCCTCGATAATGATTACAGAGAGATGAGTCGGGCGCATTACAGTGTCTTGTAGAGTATGGCAGTGATGCAACCGTACATTGATGAACACATGGCTATCATTATGGCCGAAAGGAATAGCCGTTCAGATGATTGGGTCATGAAACAGCATAAGCAATGCCTAACATCATGGTTGAAGGACCAGAACATACAGCCTGGAGAAACCATAGATTCTATTACTATCAGTCGGTTGGCGGCCGGGCCATCGAAACATGTGACGTCTTGGAATGCTTATGATATCAATGGGTACACATACTATATCGATACAAAGGGCAGGAAATCTATGAATCAGAACAACGGCGTCTGAATAGAGGCTCTCAACGGAGTGGGGCGAAAGGTCCTGTACTTTGGCATAATTGAAGATATATGGGAACTTGACTATGGAAGGGATATAAAGGTGGCCCTATTTCGATGCCGCTGGATCAAGCAACATTAATTCAATGAGATCGGATAGAGAGTCATCGACCTCCAGAATGTAGGCTACCAGGATGACCCTTGGGTGCTCGCTGAACGTGTCATGCAAGTCTTCTATATGCCCGACCCACAAAGTAACCTCCCCCCAAAGAAGAAGACAAAGCACGTGGTGGCCTCCGGGAAACAACATATCATCGGAGTTGATGGCGTGGACGATGTTGAAGCTTGCAATAAATGCGATGAGATGCCACTATTCATAGACTTTTGTAAGAAGATCGAGGCTATGGAAAAGAACCTGCCCAAAGATGTATTGCCATGGGAACGAAAATATGTCAAAGGGAAAGTTGTCATGGTGGGCTAGCTAGTTTATGTAAGTGTGTCAGTGTTCGTAAGACTACATTCATGTATGTGTGTGTGAGACTACATTTATGTATGTGTGTGTGAGACTACATTCATGTATGCGAGACTACATTTATGTATGTGTGTTTGAAACTACATTTATGTGTGTGTGTTTGAGACTACATTCACGTATGTTTGTGTGAACAATGTGTACTAAGAATTTATTAAATTATGAAATTACCAAAATAAAAGTTGTAGATCTCCATCAGTTATTCAACTTTGGTATTCATTACTTTTTCAGTTGAAATGATTTGGGGGTCCAAATTATGGTTTCAACTTGTCTTTTTTCAAATTTCAAAATTTGAAAGGTGTAAAATATTATCACATCCAAGTTTGATCAAACTTAAATGCTGAAGCATGATTTTAAAAATTTTTAGAAAAAAAACCATCATATTTGGAGTTAGTATGAGAGAGAACAACTAGTTACAAAGTTTATCCACAGATTAAAAAGAGAAATTACACTGTTCTAGATGATCCTTACATGATCATAGTGAACAGTGTGATTTCTTTTTTTAATCTGTGGGTCAACTTTGTAACTAGTTTTTCTTCCTCATACTAACTCCAAATCTGATGATTTTTTTTCCTAAAATTTTCTAAAATCATTCTCTATCAATTTATTTTGTTGGTTTTGTCAATATATATATATATATATATAAAGTTTGAGCAATTTAAATTTTGAATTTAAAAAAATGCAACTTCAGATAAGATTTTGGTACCCCAAATGATTTCAGCTGAAAAAGTGATAAATACCAAAGTTGAATAACTCATCAAGATCTACAACTTTTGTTTTGGTTATTTCTTCATATGACAAAGTGGTAATGACATTATTCACAAATGTGACACATCTCTCATAAGGTTTTATAAACTATATGAGACATGTGTAAGATTAGTGAACAATGTGCGCTAAGAATTTGTCAAATGAAGAAATGACCAAAATAAAAGTTATATATATTTATGAGTTGAACAACTTTGGTATTCATCACTTTTTATGTTAAAATCAATTTGAGTCTCAAATTTTGGTTCGAACTTGTTGTTTTTCAAATTTTCAAATTTGAAAGGTTCAAATTTTATCAAATGACAAGATGATTAAAATAAAAGTTGTAGATATTAATGAGTTGAACAACTTTGGTATTCATCACTTTTTATGTTGAAATCATTTTGGGTCTCAAATTTTGGTTCGAACTTGTCATTTTTTAAAATTTCAAATTTGAAAGGTTCAAATTTTGTGAAATGACAAGATGACCAAAATAAAAGTTGTAGATCTTCATGACCTCTACAACTTTGATGTTTATCAAATTTTCATTTGAGATCATTTGGTGTCTCAAAATTATTTTAGTAGTTTTGATTTTAATTTTTTAAAATTTAATTTTTCCTATTTTTAAAGGTTCAATTTTGTAATTTTAAACTGTTGTAGTTGTTTTAGTTATTGTATATGTAAATATATCTCTAAAAAATAATTATAAATTTTTGTACTGTATTATTTATTATTTACATGTGAATAATTAATTTTGATTTAGAATTTTGAAAAAAATGAACTGTAGGGACGGCTTATAACCTCAGCCGCCCCTATAGCGGCTCTGGGCTATTTTGAAAAAAAATATCAATTGTAGGGGCGGCTTATAACATCAGCCGCCCCTACAGCGGATCTAAGGTATTTATGTGACCGTCGCTTTGGGCGAAATCATACACTTGGACCGTCAGACTGCCCAATTTCGCCGCCGGCGCTGCCTGCACCGCCGTCGCCTGCCCCTCCCTGACCCATCCACCGCCTCCTCCACCGTCTCCCTGACCCCAACCGCTGCCCCCCATCCACCACCGTTCCCTAGGCCACGACGGCGGCTAGGGTTTGGGAGCGCTCCTCTCCCGTCGGACGGCATGGCAGTGGCCCGTCGCCCACCCTTCCCCATTCATTGCGTTCCTCGTCCCCGACCCCGAGCGGCCGCTGGAGGAGGCCGGAGGCTGGATGCGGAAAGGAGCCACTCGAATACTCGATCTAGCGGGGAGAGGCAGCCCCAGTCTAAGGTACGACAGGCAGGACGGAGCATCTCCTCAGATTCCCCGTCGTTTCTTATTGGTGAGCTGATGATTTTTTTCCTCCTCCCTTTCTCGGTTCGGCAGCCGAGCGTTTGCGGTGGAGTCTCGGTTCGGCAGCCAGAGGCAGCCCTGTGAGTCCCTCTCTCGCTCTTGGCGGAGGAAATTATCTGCTGTATTGGTTTTTAAGCCCGCGTTTTCCAAGGATTGGAATCGAAGGGAAAGGACAATTTCCTATCCGTGTGTAATTTCTAAGAGTCGGTGATGGTAAATCTAGCTTACGGGGTAAAGGCCGCAGCCCAATTCTCGCGTTTTCCCCTCCCTTTCCCGTTGGATTTGGTTCAGGACGCGACTCCGTTTAGCCGCAGATTATATGAGCTCGGCTGTGATTATCGACGAACAATTTTATTTAGGATTCAGACACGAGCTGTCGTGATCTGACTTAGGTGCTTTCATTTGATTGCAGTGTTTGCTCCTCCGAGCTGGATCAAATCAAATGGATTTTAGGGGGTGGGCCATGGGCGAGTTTGTTGGATTTGTGTTGCTGTTAAGATGGAACCGAGTGCTTACCTGGTTGTTGATTTCCTACGGTGGTGCTGCAACTGTTACCAGTTTGAGATTTTGTGCTCCTACTCGTGATCTTGGAGCGTTTGTTTAGTAGCGGGTTTAATTGGATGATGTGATCTTGATATGAGAGGTCATGGTGAAACAGAGCTAAGAAAGACTAAAATTGATTGTCCCTCTTATTTTCTTCACCGGGATTAGAACTAAGATAGTGAAATGTGGATTGTGTATAACTGCATGCTGTCAGTGACATTGATTTGTTTCTAAAAAGCAGAAATAATCTCCTTTAGAAAAACATTGATATTGTAACCTTTTTTGTTTTGTGATTTTTTACTCGGACCATTTAGTTTTTGCAATAAATCACAGTAGGGGCTTTCACCCCCTCCTGTTTCCAGTCAAAAAAAATGTTACTTAAGTAGAAAAAGGAGTAAGCACATTGTGTCAGTCCGAGATTACTCTACTGGGGGTGCATCACAGTATGACTCATGAGTTAGAAACTGGTAGAATAACGTTTGCATGAACTATATATTCAGTTAATCAGTTGTGCAGCTGGTGTTGTGCTTATCAATATCACATCAATGTACACAAGTATACAACATGATGAGTATGGTTTATGGTCAACATTTTTGGGGTTTAACATATATGAAACACATATAATAAAAATACGCTCAGCCTGCACTATATAGCACATTTCTTTTTACTCTTATTATTATTCTCGCATATTGTTTAAAGTGGTCAGCACGAAGGTGCTATATATGAATTATTTGGGTTTGTATATGCTCTCCCTACCCTTGCTTTGTCACTTCTGCAAGGTGTCTAGATACCTGTTCTCTTGCTTAGGCTTAAATAAATTTTTAATTCACTTTAAAGTGGCCGCCTGAATTGCTAGCCATAAGGACTCACAAGATTAAAAATATCGTCCGATCCTCCAACTCCAACCCATAAGGACGATAATCTCCATGGGAAAAGGTTTGGCTGGCAGCTGGCTGGAAGCTGAAGGATTCCAGGATCTAGTAGTAGCACTGTGATGACAATTGAGCTGGCCAGCCCAGGATATACATATACTTTGTGATGCGCATGGATTACCAGCCTAGTATACAATTCTTGTAGTCACTAACCTATACTTGTTCCTTGTTTCTATATATATGAACCACATTTTTTTAAAATGTGGATGTACCTTGATAGAAAAGACCAGGATATGGTTGGGTTCAGAGTGGGTATTGTGATATTGTTCTCTGTCTTCTTTTGGTTATAAGAAATAGCAGATTGCCTCTGTCAAAATGGCTATGGGTAGTACAATACTTTCTATGGTTTTGCGTGGATTATCCATCATAAATAGGGTATTAGAACCACCACATGTTTTTCTTTTATGTTAGTTTTAAATAGTTTGTTGTGGTGAATTGAGAGATAATAAACAACATTGAACAATCAAGGGATTCCATCAATATCTAACTATCTGTACTTGCTGGGGCTTATAGATTCAGCATTTGTGGGTTGCTCATTTCGTCATATTTCATCTTGCTAGATATGCTTCCTGCTAAAATTCTAATAGCCTTTTCCTAGGCATCCCAGCCGCTACCTGCGAGCCATGATATGCTTGAATCATGTTGCCAGCAAAGGAAATCTGGACACTACATTTTGCACGCTAAAAGAAATAGCTAGGGCCTCTATGCAGGGATCCTGATTCAAGGTCTCATGTTACCGCACAACAGTTATGCATGCATTAACACCTCCAAATTTTCTCTAATCATGACTAAGATGAGATTCCTAGCAATTCCAATTTTGTCGAATCCATAGCTAGAGTTTTATTTTCAACTGGATGCTTTCTACCTTTTCAGACCTCCTAATTAAGTCATTTGTGGCTGGTTGAAAAAATAATATTACCCATTTTATCATTATCTTTTTTACACATTTCATTAGTTTCAAGCACCAAAACTATTTGAAACATGGAAATGACTTAACCTAGGTTTCAGCTTGTTAGTATTCAAGGCTCAAGCCATGGTACAGCTATTTTAACCTAACAGAGTAGCTCTTGTTTTCGACGTAGTCCTGTATGTAGCCGCTGCCTGTAAACTGTGTGTTCTCAGTTTTGAAGGCAGTTCTTTAGGTTGTACCATTTGTGTATCTTGTTGTGCACCAGTTTTCCTGCTTTATTTTGTTTATTAAGCTGTTTTTGTTATGAATTTTAATACAATCTTTTTTGTGGTATGTCCATTTGATTTTTCAATTACTAGGCTGTAGTAAAATTGTTGGTAGAATTTGTTACTGAATGTAGCTATTGCTCATATCTTACAATGGAACTTATTCAAGGAAAAAACAGAAGATGATGTCTTATTCTTCAAATAGTTCTAAGTTGTATCCATTTGATAGCAAAGTTTGTATCGACCGATTGCAAAGTTTGTTGGGCCCTTGCGTGCTCTCATGCGGAATCTGATTACCCTAGCTAGCGAGTCCAGTTCAATTTGGTGTTGGCTTGTCACATGTAAAACCTCGCCTCCGTCTTTGGGGTTGATCTGCAATTAGTGACTACTGATGCACCTATCCACACTATTTCATCACCTCGTGTCTTTGGAGTTCTTTTTAAATGTTATTATGCTAGCTGTATGTGTCTAATCCGATCTTATCATGACTTTTTTTTCTCTCGTTGCATATCACTGTATTAAGGTAGAAATTTGAGTTTTACAACGCTCATGACTTAAAAGTGGCTATGCAGTGGGCTAGTCCTGCTTTCTCTTTGTTTGACTACTACTACTACAAGTACTACTACTACAAGTACTACTACTACTAGTACTAGTACTACTACTTATACTACTAGTACTACTACTTCTACCACTAGTACTACTACTTCTACTACTTATACTACTTTTTTTCTTGCATCTCTTAGAACAAGGCACGAAATGTCGCAAACATCAAAGAGTGCATCCTGATGCCCCATGAATGATGAGCAGCCATCCCATGGAGAGCAAGAACTAGATGACCAGCTTACTCAGGAGCAGTTTGATAGCGAGTTAGAAAAGGGTCTAGAAGTGATGCTTACTCAGGAGGACCTTGTCGATGATGAGGATCCAGTGGGGGGAGCCCAGGGAAGAGAAGGCAGAGAGGATGCCCAAGGCGAAGAAGGGGATGATGATGATGACACCTCATCAGGGGGATATGTAAGTCCCAAGGATCCTTTCCCACAAGAACCTAGACGGAGGCCAACAGAGGACGAGTTGGACAAGGATTTTGATCCGAACGACGAGGTATGGATAAAGCCTTAGTAGCTTGTAAATTTGGCTAATGCTATGGCTTTATGTTACCTCTGCTAACACTTTTGACCTGCCGGATACACAGGTCATCCCTACTCAACCTCTAAAAAGACGACGTCGGCCTCCGACTCGTCTTGCCGGACAATACGTAGCGGGGCAAAGGAGATCAGAGGAAGGAGCCATAGATACTCACAATGAGGCCTCCGCTCCACAACCTCAGGACACAACCATGACTGAGACTACCTAGCCAAGGAGGAAATGAGGGGGGGATTAGAAAGCCAAACCAATATCACGACAAGGCATGCTATGTGATAACGGAGGTCGGGCCAGACGGACAGATCCTTGAGCCATATACATATAGGGCAAAATTCTATAATCACATCGGGTTTGTAGTTAGAGATAAGTTGAACCCAGCCATCCGTGGCTAGAATCTTGTACCTATGAGCCAAAAGGTAGACCTATGGGAGAAGCTGAAGCATAACTTCAGGTTTTCGGAGGGAACGCACGAGTTGGTACAACAAAATGCTTTTAAGATAATGGGGCAGAGCTTCCGACGTTGGTGGTCGGATCTGAACAAGAATTTTATCCAACAGAAGTTAACTCCTTTCCACGAGTATGGCAACATAACTCCTAGTCAATGGGAGGAGCTCGTGGCTAAGAAGACTTCAGAGGCATCATTGGCCCTTAGTGCCCGTAACAGCGAGCAGGCGAAGAAGAACCAACACTACCCTTGTCTAGGCCCCGGTGGCTATGCTGGCAAGCAAGAGGTCTTTAGGAAGATGGACGTAGAGGCCGAAGCTACCGGGAATACGGAAGTGCCGAAGTTGAAGCCATGCCTCAAACAATGGATATACGCGAGGAGTGTGGATTCATCCGGTAGTAGCCTCAAGTTTGCTAAGCCAAAGACAGGAGAGGTAGTATCAAAGATACTGAAACTTGCTGAAGACAAGGAGAAGGGCACATTCAACCCTTCCAGAGAGAGAGACGAGCTTACCATTGCCTTGGAAAACCCCGAGCACACAGGACGCACCAGGGGGCTAGGGAAGAGGATGTCCTAGAAGCATGGATTCATAGAGGAGAGACACATGTACAAGAAACATGGCAGAGACCGAGAGTCTAATCTTGAGCGCCAAGTGAAGGCTCTAGTTAAAAAGATGTTGGTGGAGAAAGGATTGTCTACGATAGAGCCATAGACACCAATGGGGCCACCCGAAGAACTAGAGGTAGTTGGCAGCCCTCCGGATGTTCCCAGTAGTCAAGGTTCCAATGCAACCGGAACCCCCGTCGATCGCATATGGGCGCCAACCAGTTGCAAATTGGTGGTTCCGATGGACAGGCAAAACATGATCATTGAGGTGGCAACGGGCGTGGCACATCCTTCGAGCGGCATGTGGCACAATAGGGACATCCCGCAGGACTACACTCGGGTCAAGGTGCATGCCGTGAAGCTCGAGTTCATGACTTGGAAGATAGAACACCCTACTCCCGAGGGGCTCGTGTTACTCGGAGACATCATGAACCAGTTCATCCTCTGGCATAGATGGGACATTGTATTGACCGAGTCTTCACCAACTTCGACTGAAGTTCATCCTCTAGAGCGACCCGTCGAGGATGGGGAGGTATACTCACCGGCCCATGACCATGACCACCACACGCTAGAGACTTCTCCACCTCGTACCGAGCAAGGGCATGATGACATGCCACATCCTTCTCCACCTCGTATTGAGCATGGGCATGATGACATGCCATGTCCTTCTCCAGCTCGTATCGAGCAAAGGCATGATGAGATGCAACATCCTTCTCAACAAGCGCAGTCGATACATGAACAACAAGTGTCTCATGAACAGCAATTGCCTCATGAACAGCCGATACGTGAAGAACAAGTGGCCCCTAGAGCAGGTGATGCACAAGTTGACAAGGACGTGCCCGAATGGGAAGCTCAAAACAAAATCCCAATCAAGGTAAGACCATCGTATGTGGGCATTAATGACGTCTCGTCGGTGCACAAGTGGATGGCCCATGACTAGTTCAAGCCTAAGAACCAAGTAAAAGAATTCAGAGCACCAACTTCTGAGGAGGGCACCACTAGCAAACTGCACAAAGTGTTTAACAAGTATCCAGTTGTTGATAACCTCAAATGGTCAAATGATTGCCCGGATAAATATGAAAAAGGCAAGAACTTCCTACCAAACCGAGTCATACAGTGCTTGCCACGTGGAATGAGAAAGTTCCACGATTGGTACTTGCGTGCTCAGATAACAGAACTAGAAATCTTACAAGTATGGATCCCTGCCAGCACATTTGGAGCCCCAGGTGGGCAAATTGCCGTTGAGTTTAAGGATATCCAAGCATGCTTTCACCTCGGACGAATGGAAATGAATCTAATTCGCATATGGTGCCTGTAAGTCCTTGCCCTCTCGATATGATATGAATGTAATCTTTTAATTTTGTTGTAACTAACCCGCGCCGTGATTTGTAGAATGCAAGCGGACTTTGTGAAAAAGAGGCCAGCTCTGAAACATGGGTATATAGACCCTTCACTTATAGCATCAACAAATTTTAATTACCCTAAAGAGTGGAAACTAAATTGCAAAGAACTAGGAGCTGGAAAGACACTTAAGAAGAAAGAGGACATTAAGAACAAGAAAATATTGGAAGAGTCCCTCAAGATTGCGGCATACATTGCCCTATGTTTTAAAAATCTCCAACAACACGATAATATATGGATACCATACCACTTCAAGTAAGTTCGATTGTATACTTAGCTTTGTTCAATATACTTTATTTGATGCAAAAGAGCTTATGTGTTCCTTCTATGACTAAATTCATGCAGCGATCACTGGATTTGCATAGGCGTCTGGCTCTCACATAGCATGGCATGGGTCTTTGATTCAGCGGATTTCCCAGTCGAGACATACAAAGACTTCATAGCGATTGTCAAGACGTATACATATTGACAATCCTTATTTTAGCTACTATATTTGTATACATACTTGTAAGGTTCAATGTGGGATACTAACAAGTTGCATTTGCTAAAACCATTGGAATAGGGCATTCAGGCACTATGTCCAGGAACATAAGGGGAGGCGTCATCCAAATAGGAAGAAAAAGTTGTATGTCAAAACTCTATGTACGGTAAGTGTCATTTACTTTGGTACTCCATATATTACGTGTCTGTCAATAGCATTACTTAACATCTCCATATGCAAAATACACAGTGCCCCAAGCAGAAGCCTAGGAGTCTACATTGTGGATACTACACATGTATTATGATGAGTACCATCGGTGGCTACAACAGAAACCCCAATCTGGTAAGTTTGAACCTTTTCGCTCGTAGTATGAAAACTTCGCATATGTTGTGATATAGTAAACCTAAACTTGTTCTCTTGTAGTTGGAGAAAGATAAAGACACGAGAAGGAACCCATACAAGGATGACGAGCTCTTAGAGATGGTCGACGACCTTTGCAACTTCATAATGGACCAGATTGTGTATCATAAAGGCACTTACCATCATCTTCTTTCTGACTTAGGTAGTAATCCTCTATACCAACACCTTCGGGAGACTGATAGGCTAGCCCTAGGCCGTTGATGACAATGTGGACTTGTGGTATGATTTGGATCAGACTTTGGAACGGTTTGGACTTTGTTTTACATGTGGACTTGTGGATTTCTTAATGGACTATGTTATAATGATGGACTTCATAATGGATTATGTTGTAATGATGAACTTTTGCGAATTATGATTTGTGATGATGTTCTAAATAATGGTCTTGTGTTTATGGATGTATATATGCATATTTGTGGCGGTCAGATTCGAATTTGAATTATTTTTTTTTGCTGAAAAATCCACTGTAGGGGCGGTTCTTGATTGAACTGCCCTTACAAATACACACAGCAGGGGCGGCTGGCGATACAGCCGCCCTTACAGAAGTCCACTACAGGGGCGGCTGATATTACCAGCCGCCCTTACAGAGGGAACTGTAGGAACGGCTGAAAACACTAGCCGCCCCTACAAGAGGACACTGCAGGGGCGGTCAGGAAACCGCCCCTACAGAGACACCCTCTGTAGGAACACCTTGGGAAGGGCGGCTGGAGCAGCCGCCCCTATAGAGACTCTAGAGCCGCCCCTACAGTTAACTTCTGTAGCAGTGAAAGACTTCAATCGGCATCAACAGGGGAGTCTCAGGCCTTAAAGAATCAGTATGTGAGTTAATATCGACGTGGACGTGTTTAGTGGTGGGCTTACATAGCTCTGGTGCTACATATTCGTCAACAATATATCAATGGTGATTATAGTCTACCGAATCAATGGCTATATATCTTTTACCATTGTGATAATTTCAAGAATGTTTATTTTTATAGCATTTATTTTCACGAGGACCAACATGGAGATTCCATTGTATGGCCTTAATAGTGAGATATAATAAGTGATAAAGAGTTACTGTGAAGTGTCAAAACGTCAAATAAAATGGGAAATATTGTGATTCCATTGCACGTAGCACTACATCCACAACACAAATGTTCCAAAGAAAAAAAACAGAACATCTACAACTACAACCATCTTTGCATATATCTTGGCTTACATCGATCTGACTATCTGTGCATATCTGGGAATACCATGATGCCTTGCTAGATCTATACAGAAATAGACCCCACAGTCTACCTGCAGGATGCAGCTGCAAGCCAGTAATGCCGATCGTGCACGTGCTCTTCTTTCCTTACTGAAAACCAGTTCAACACTAACACTGCTTTCTTTGGCGAGTCTCTCGTGCACACGATCCTATCGGAGCCATGTGCAAATGCTTCGTGCTTGGATCATGCACAGACTCAACCCGCGGCAATCTTGCAGGGCGTGGCTAGGTAGCCAGTAGCCCTCACCAGATGTTTATTGGGACTGAAAATCTTGAAAAGAACGCAAATTCTGATACACAATCGTGTTTCAGGTTACAAACCGAACACGGCACCACAATCTTTTCTCAGCGACAACGAGTGCTGCTCCGTGTTTCCGAACTGCAGATTTGGTGTCATGTTTTATCAAGAAGGAACAGAGGGACGGAGGATTCCAGTGATGAGCTCCTTCACAGCTTCAGCTCCAGGTCGACGCCGTCAGAGGCGTCGGCCTTCATCTCGCTCAGCGGTCTCTCGCAGCGAACTGGGCCAACTGGCATGAAGCTGTAGAACGGCCGCGACGACGACGACGACGATGACGACGCTGAAGCGCTCCCATGCTGTTAGAAAAGGTTAGGTTAGTCCGTGAGAACGTCACACACACAGGGAGCCACAGATTTCGGCAGAAGATGGCAAGACAAACTCCACTTGCCTGTGACTGCATGTCGCCGAACTCCGGGAGGTGGTGGATCGAGGGGAGCGCAGGAGGCTGCTGCTTCATGCGTGGCGTGGGCTGTGCGTTCAGGGTAAGGTAGGCAGCCTCGTTCTCCTTGCTGCTCTTGCAGTGGCCAAACTCTGATGACCAGTCTGAATAACTCCCATTCGAGCTGCAGAACAGAGATATTATATATATATATATATATAAAACACTAAAGTCAGGTTATGACAGTCCCATGAAGCACTGATGAACATTGAAACATGTGAAATAGGCCTACAAATTTAACCTGAAATAGTTTGTGGCTCTGAACTCGTATCTGCTCAGGTCAGGACAGATATCAGGCAAGCCGACGGCGGCCTCTCTCGTCGTCCTGGCGGCGAAAGGCGCTTTGCCCATCGTCGTCCGGAAGGCGGTCGTGTTCAAGCCCTCGAACATGAAGGGCCAGGATGGATCCACGCCGGCCGCCTCCTATACTCTGGCCAATCCACACTTAGCAGCAATCCCAAACGCAAGAACATTTTCAGAGCACACAGTAACAATAATAGTTCTGAAAACCTCAACGACAGCGTGTACCCTGTCCTCGTCGGCCGGCGCCGGCGGCGCCGCACTGCTCCTGCTAACGCTGCTGCTGCTGTACATTTGGTTTGAAGGGGGCTCCGTTGGGTGGCTCGACGACGGCGTCAGCGACAAGCCCGTGCTCACCTGCCCATGCCACTGATGCCTCGTCAACTCAGAAGGTAGCCAGAATGCACGCTGCACGCATGGCCGTGGCCGTCTGAACTCTGAAGAAGAGGCACTCGTACCGTTGGAAGTGGAGGCTGCGGGCACAGCCTCTTGTACGGATGCTTCATGGGGTCCGCCGCCGACGGGTCCCAGAGCATCGGCGGGTAGCCGCAGTGCACGCCGCCGCCGTCCGCGCCGGGCCTCGGCAGGGCGCTGAGAGAGAGCGGCGGCGCCGGAGGAGGGTGCATCGGGAGGAGGTGGCCGAGCCCGCCGCCTGCGCCGCCGAGGTGCGCGGCCGCCGGCACCGACATGGCGGTGGCGGCTCCCTCCATCTTCTTCTGCTCCTCGATCCGGAGCTTCTCGAGCTGCGCCACGCCGAGGCCGCGCTGCGGGATCTTCTTGAGCTTGCTCTTCTTCGACGCCCGCACCACGCCGGTGGCCGCGCCGGCGCCGGCGCCGTTGCCGAACATCGGAAGCTGGTGGTGGTGGTGGTTGCTGCCGCTGCCCTGCCCATGCACCATCTCTCGTTGCATCTAACCACCGGTCGATCGACCGGTGGAGGCGAGGGTTCTTTGGTGTGTGTGGGTCTTGGATGGGCGCCCGGCCGTCACGAAACGAGAAAAGGATGCGACGAACAAATGCAGGATGGTGTGTGTGGAGCTCCCAGCTTCATGGACTCAAGAGAGCGAGAAATCGATCGATGAAGAACAGGCACAATCAGGAACAGTTCTATGCTTGGTGTGGACAGATCGATCAGACACCTCTATGAGTTGAGATCAAGAACGGGAAATGCATCAGGGGAGAGGCGAGAACAAGTAAAGAAACGGAGGCCAGCGACAGCTCAACTCAAAGACGTACGGGGCGATCGAGCAACAAACCCAGCAGTGAAGAACAGCACATGCGCGTGGGCAGAGAAAGGTGCCACGATCGAGCAGCGAGAGAGAGAGTGGAGGAAGAAGAGGAGGGATCAGCACTGCACGAGGCAGGCGCGGAGACAGTTCTTTACTTGTGGCTCAGGGGAGCGCACGAGCAGTGGTATTTATAGGAGTAGTGTCGGAGTGCGCGCACGCGAGCGCGAGTGGTGGTGGTGTGTGATCAGTCGGAATCAGTGGATGGATAGCGAGGCGGGGGCGGCCGAGCGGTGGCAGTGGCATGGCAGGGCAGAGCAGGCAGACCCGGGAGACTCGGGGAGCGTGGGGGAGATCTTCTAGAAGCGAAGCGAGAACCAGCGGCGGGCGGCAGTGGATCTTCCAATCTTGACTCCCTCCGTCGCCCCTGCCGGCAACACCCCCGCCGTAATCCTCGCTGCACTCTTGTCCCGGCCGGTTCTCTCGCATCACATACGGTGACACGAAAGCCCGCGTGCGCACTGGCTTGGCTGTCACCTCCGAGGTTGCAGGGGGAGCCACCGTGCCCCACAGACCTCAGATCGACAAGCATGCGAGATGGCTGGACTCGAGTTGCCGTTGGAAACACTGTCAGTCTGCATGGTGGACATGCACCACCAGTCAGTAACACTTGACGGATGGGTGTCTACTAGCCAAGTGAAAGTTTTTTTTTTTTTTTTTTTTTTTTTTTTTTTTTTGCGATTCAGACTTTCGTTCATTCATGAGGAGCAGGGCTAGAATCTTCGGTCACCAGGTGATCGATGCAAGTTGGGGCTACATGCCACTCACCCAACCTGATATCACCCATGACCTGCTTCGCTAACATATGGGCAGCACGATTACAAGACCGATTGGCATACCATCAAATTAAAATCAGAAAAACACAAGCTAAGCTCCCTAATCTCTGGGCTGGTTTGGGCTGGCCGGTGCTAATTTGTTGTGAGAGAAAAATACTGTTAGCTGGCTGATTTGGGCTGGCTAAAACCAACGAGCGAACAGGGTGAGGATCTTTTGAAGTCCCCCGCGCCCACAGGTTGGCCAGCTCCTGGCAATCGGTTTCAAGTAGCAATCTTGATACTCCCCGATCCCTGGCAGCTGCCGAACCATCTCTGCAAGCAAGGGGCTCCATCATCATTGCATCCAAACCATGAGCGTACCATCGAGCTCATCCTTCTATGAAATTCCCAGCCGAGCTCCGGAGAAGAAATCCTGTTTGCTCCCTGGCCATCTTCTGCATAAAAAGCGCCATCAACATTACACTTAAGCCAACCTGCCGGCGGTGGTTGCCAACAATGCCTAGCAGCAGCCGGCTTCACTGGTGTCTTTGCCTGTGACATCTGCCACAGATCATGCGCCACATCCATAGCCCAGTACACCGCCGCCAAGTCAACGTATATTACTCGTGTCTTTTTGTGTTCTCCTATATTCAGTGACAGACTATGTTCCCGTCGACAGCGACGACGTTACCATTTCGTTGCGTTTCTTTCTTTGTGGTGAAATGATTTCACAACAACTACTCTCTCTCCGTTCTGATTATAATACAGGCTTTCATAGATACATTTATTTTATTACATATCTAGACATAGTGTATAACAAAAGTTATGAATCTAGAAAATGTCGAAACGTCTTGTGATCAATGGACTACCTTGAATGTGGGCTCACTAGGTATTAGGAATCCAACGAACAAAAGCAACCGAAACCACTCACTCCACACGTAATAAAGAAATAAATAAAAACAAATCAATCAATAATCTCGTCATCGCCAAATGTACTGTTACACCGAAGAGATCGAACGCAAAGGCCGGTCATCGTGTTCGTCCGTTCACCCATCAGCAAAGCAAAGCAGAGGCCAAACCAAACCAAAGGGGCACCTAACCTTAGCTTGCCGGTTCCCCCTGGCCTGCCCCTGCCATGGTTTCTATACAGAGTGCACAATAATGCGCTGCAGCAGTGGCCCGGTTTCCACATCCGGCGAGTGCGCGCTGCGACCGGCCGAAACAGTTTCGGTGAGCCAGGACAAAGCGCACGAGCTTTTCGTCCATCACACACAGCACAGAGAGAGGCTCAGAGGCGAGAGGCGACCCAACCCAACCGGCAACCCCAACCCGCCGGGCGAGGCGATCTCCGCTGATCTGGACGCGATCTCGTCCTGATCTCGCCCCCCTACATTTCGGGCAACGCGCGCGGCTCCTTTCGGCGCCCCCGTTTCGGCTCTGGACGTACTCTGCTGCCGCGGCCACCGATCGGGGTCGGCTCGGATCCTTTGGATGACCGAATCCTGCCCTGCGTGCACGAGGTCCATGTGAGCGACCTACCTCCATGGATTCACCGCGTCGTAGGATCCGCGAGATCCATGGCCGGGGGGGGCCTGGCCTGGGGCGCAGATCCGGCCACCGATCCATCGCTCGCGACCGAGCAACGGGGACACGCACGCACGCCGCTTGTTGTTCCACCTAGCTAGCTGCGTCATGTATTGCATGCCTACTGCTGTGCCTAAGTACGTATGCATGCATGCAGCCTTTTGCTTCCATGTTAGTTAGTTCTCTGAATCTCGCGAGCCAGCAAATGGCCTGGTAGTACGGTGGTCGATCGGCGCCGGCGGCCGGCCGGAGCGCTGCTTGAATCGGAGAAATCTCGGTCCCTCCGGGGAGAGGGCCCATGCAGTTCCGCAATGACACAAAGGTTGCCGTCCCCTTTTCACATGATAAACTAGCTAGGAGTACTGTTTGTGGAGGACTACAGGAGGAGGAGGAGTACTAATAATTCACCTATGAGTTGGTATAGCATGGACAATAATGTGTTGCAGCATGGACATGCTCAGCATGTGTTATCTGCACTGTTCAAATGTGCTTTGAGATTCGCGCTGTTTGCACTTTCCTCATTGCTGAACACTCTCTCCCCATGGTTTCACCCTACTGATTTGGATTACACACATCTCGATGCGGTGTTGGACGGTGAGGATAGTCAGCCTGTTCGGGAGGCCGTATCGTATCGTGGATTATTTACTGCTGGCTGGTTTGGTGTGAGAGAAAAACACTGTTCCCGACTGAAAATTTACGATCATTTACGAGCAAGCGAACAGGCTTAGTATCTGCCTAGCATGTGCACACCAAAAAATTGCTTTCTAGCATGGAGGGAAATTCTGAGAGACCTGCCTCTTCCTTCATCTGCAGAGACCTCCCTCCTTTACTTGCGCATGACATACCCAATCTCTTCAGATGAAGGAAGGGGAGGCTCTCTCAGAATTTGCCTCCTTATACTATTATGCATTATATTTGTGTCCGTCGTCCAATCACAGCTGGACAGCTCATCAGATATTCAGATACACACACACACAGCTCGTTCAGGTTATCTGGGATAGGCGTATTTTTAACCAGCCAAGGAGAATCTGCATGCTAAGTTGAGACAAATTAAGAAGCATTGGTGACTGGCTCGTCCATCCACCATCCAGCTTGCTGGTGCTCACAGTAAAGTAGTATAGCTTTTTCTCTCATGCATGTGCAAAGAGCAACACGCGCGTCTACATCGGTTAAGATCTTGCTGGGATTTCAACACAGGCATACCATTTCAGCGGAACACACCACCTCCCACGTCCTTGTCCATATCATGTCACACAACTTACCTAGGCCGATGAGCACATCCTACGTCTCTGCTGCTGCATCCAGTGGTGGGGTGGTAGCAGGAATGAGTAGCTCACATCTTTCGGAGCCGTACGTATGGCACATCAGCAACACCGGCGCTAGCTTCTCCCTCTCTCTTGTGTCACAATGCACGGGTGTTGTTCTTTAGTTCCTCCTAAAATTTATGTCACATCGAATGTTTAGATATTAATAAGGAGTATTAAATGTAGATTAATTATAAAACCAATTACATAGATGGAGGCTAATTTACGAGACGAATTTTTTAAGCCTAATTAATCCGTCATTAGCACATATTTACTGTAGCACCACATTGTCAAATTATAGACTAATTAGGCTTAAAAGATTCGTCTCGCAAATTAGTCGTAAGTTGTGCAATTAGTTTCATAATTAGTCTATATTTAGTATTCCATACATGTGTCTAAGCATTTGATGTGACAAGAATTTTAGGTGTAGAAACCAAACAGACCCTAACAACCATATCTTTCTCGTGTCCACCTCAGGACCCGCCACAAGAGGGAAATGCTAGGATTTAGCATTCATCTAGGTATAGATTATAGGATGAATTCATTACCGGTTTAGTTTAATTCGTCCTATAACATGATACAGAAAGGGACACAGTGAGAGAGGGAGATGTAGGAGTGGCTGACCGTCGACTTTCGAGGAGGATGAGTCATCCATGTCGAGGTCCAGTTGGTGGCGTTGTCTGGCGGCGGTGGATCCGGTGGTGGCGGCGTGGGGGTAGAAGACGCAGTGGAGTCCGACGTGGTGTAGACGTCCAGCGTGGCGTAGAGACGGTGGTGGCGCTTTCCGTCGCTGGCAGCACCCCCATCTCGATCGGTCTAGGGTTAGAAAGTAGGTGGGGGAGTCTGACGGCTCAGGTGAACCTCTTGTCTGTGCCCCAGTCCCCACTATCCTTTTAATCGTGCTGCGCGACGGGGGGCCATCAGCCACTTAGAACCGGCTGAGCGCCCCCGATCAGGGCGCAGATCAAGGGTCCAATTGACCGTTGGGCCAACTGGTGGAGATCATTCTAACATTCTCCCCTTTGATCTCACCTTATGACTTAAACTCAACTTTCTTTATCTTTTTCCATTCCATCACAGATCAGTGCATAGTGCGTATCTCATCATCATGGTCAATTGCCATTATATTTAACAGTTACAATGCATCTCTCTGTTTTGAAACAGATACTCAATTAGGCCCTTAGTATCCAAAAATCATAGGCTTTTCCATAAACCCATGTCGACTATGTGTTCTCTGAACGCATGGGTGGTAAGCCTTTGGTAAGCGGATCCGCAAGTACTTGCTTAGTACTTATATGCTCAATGCTTTCAAAATGATTCTGGATTTTCTCCTTTACAACTTAGAACTTAGTGTCAATGTATTTGGCAGCACACTTGACATGTTGTCTTAGGAGTTAACTTACTTTAAATGGTTATTGTTGTTGTCTACCATTGTTAAATCCGGGTATAAATTCTCTTAACCTCCTTTTGCTTGTTCCTTAAGCCTCGTGTGAAGCTATAATATGGTATGCATCTTTGATGACACCACAACTGTTTCTTTGGAGTTTTTCCACAATAATACTCCAACTGCGAGTGTTAGCAACTACTGTGGATTTCACTACACATCTCGCCATGACTTAACATTTGTACCCTCAACCATTTGAGAGTACTTATTCTTTCTTACTCAGCTTGAGGCCTATGATACTTTGCAAAATTGCAAGACATTCTCAACTTCATTCTAGTGATCTATATCTGAACTGGACTTCTACCAAAATATCCTGGATACATAAACTACGTCAGGGTAAGTTCTTACTTGTACTTGTACACACATCAAGCTTCTAACAGCTGAAGCATATGGAACCATATTCATTTAATCAATCTCATATCGGTTCCTAGAACACTTAAAGTTCCCAAATCTATTACTCTTGACTATAGGAGCAGGCGTAGATTTACTCGCATACATACTTTACTTCTTTAGAATCTTTTCTAAGTATGCCTTTGCGATAGTCCTAATACCCCATTTTCTTCTATCTCGGTGAATTTTGATTCCTAGAACCAATTACGCTTCATCAAAATCGTTCACATTAAAACTTGAGGACAAAACTTCTTCTTCTCTAATGACAGATTAACATCACAACTAATGAGTAGAATATTATCTATTCACAGGATGTGGAAAATGAATTTTCCATTCTTGATCCTCGCATAAACGCTATTGTCCTTCTCATTTTCTTTAAAACCCAAACTTTCTTATCGTTTCATCAACTTCAAATATTACTGTCTAGAGACTTACTTTTAACCCATAAATGAATTTCTATAGGCGGCATCACATATGTTCTTTTTCTTCTATGACAAAACCTTTAGGTTGTGCCATGTAAACATTTTCATATAAATCTCCGTTGAGGAATGTCGTCTTTACATCCATTTGATGTAACTCTAAATCGTAATGTGCCATTAACACCATTATGATTCTAAAAGAATCCTTACATAAGATTAGAGAGAAAACTCTTATTGTAATCTATTCATTCTCTTTGCGTAAAGCATATTGTCACAAGTTGTGCTTTATATTTTTCTACATTCCCTTTGGAGTCACATTTTGTCTTGTAGACCCATTAATAGCCTACTATTTTGACTCCATTAGGAATTACTTCTAAGTCCCAAACATTGTTGGTATTTATCGAATTCATTTCAACTTGCATAGCGTCTTTCCATTTAAATGAGTAAACGCTTCTCATGGCTTCTTCAAATGAGGTGGGATCACTCTTCATTCGAATTTCTTTACTAACATAGACTTCATAGTCATAAAAAAACTGGTTTACTAATTTTTTGAGACCTTCTAGGGCCTCAGCTACTGGCACTTTTATATGGGGCTATTGTTGCTCTTCATTACCAAGAGGCAATTGATTCTACAGGCTCCTGTATCATAAGATTCTTGTTTACATTATTCATCTTCTCTGAAAAGCCAACAACAGGTGTTGTATAAGTCATACAACATCAACAGGTATTGAAAAATTTGTTGTTTTGAATCACTGAAGTGGGCATGCAGTCCCGCTTCTCTTCAAGTCTTAGGTCTCTATATACCTCTACATACCATGCTCCCTTAGATCTTCCAATCTTTTATAAAGATAGTGTATCTTTCAATTTCTTATTTGGGTTCAATCTGTTAAAACCTTATATGGCGCTTTAAGCACCGCTTTGATATCTTTGGTGGTGACTACACTATCTTCCTCTTGGAACTTTAAAAAATTCAGGAATTTAGTTGTTTCTCTGCTTAGGGGTATCATTGTTATGACCGACGGTCACATTCATCAAAATCTTTATCTCACTCAGTTTCTTACAAAATCTGTATCTCACTCTTAATGGAGAGTAGTTTCTTATTTGATCTTAATTCTTACTCTTAATTCATCTCACAATTCTCCCCTTCGAAATATGACATGAACTATACTACCATAATTTCGAGAACTATTCAGGAAAACTATGACTGAGGAGACACTTATTATTTACTTCATTCACATGATTACGTCATGAAAACAAAGTTATTTCTTGATCCATATAGGAGTACACTTTCTTCATTCCACTTTAAGAACTCATCGAGGTCTTTTATTAACTATACTTTTGCAAGTCATACTTGCATCTTTTTCTTGTCTTTTGATTAGTATTGACCACGACGCTGCATTTCTATTGTGCCATGGTTAATACTAGGATAGTATAAGAACTACCCAAACTTTTCTCGCTATGCGGGATACAAAACATGTGAATCATCACAAAACTTCTCCTGCCATATAGAATTGACTAGCATAAGTACTATGCCAAAAATTCTCCCCATGCGGGATAGATCTATACAAAACTTAGTCATGACGACTAAAACATTCACTTATACTTTATTTTTCAATTAAATCTTCCCATTGGTTCTAATTTAATCAGAAAATTATTAAACTAACAAAAATTGTCCTGAACTGGCTTGACTCAAGCCTTTTCATTCACATACCCCAACATTGCAACATGTTGGCATGTAGCCGAGTAATCTTGTCGGTTAAAAATAAAACATACAATATGCTTCTGCATCAATTCTACATCACTGTTGGGCAAAAAATAGAATTGATGCATTAAAACACATAAATTAACTTAAAATCCATATAACTACTCTTTAAAATTAAATTCTCCTATTGGTTCGAATTTAATTAGAAGATAATCAACTTCATTGCAGCGGAAACTTAATAATGAAATATATTCTTGTCGACATAGAATTTTTGTCCCGTGTCGAGGACACACGCAGCAAGTCGAAAGGGTCTGCTCGATGGAGCTGTAGACCCGCCTAACTTCAGCGTAGGGATGGTCGATCCTGCGCACTCCTCCCAAGACATGCTAGTCAATTTGACCCTGTAATTGATAAGGAGAGAAAGCTTATCAGTAATTAAGGGCGAAACTTGCCGATGTTGCCAGACAGTCCCGAATGTGTGGCTCTGAGAGCCAATATGAAAGGAGATCGACTAAACAGTCGATTCCAGCATATTCATGAGAATAAATCGGTTAAAGCTCATTAGGTTATATAAGAAGAATCGGTTATCATTCAAGATAAATGTCGTTATTTGAGCAGATATTAATCAATGGCAATAAGATGTCAACCATGATTCATTTATGCTGAGCCAATGATTACAAGCAACCAAACACTTTTTATATAAAGAAATAATTCAACACCATTTAACTCTTTAATAAAGATAAATCTAATAAACATGTTAGATCTCATCTATCGCTATGACCATTAGGGTATGAGGCAAAATCATGCAGGCCGTAGAAATAACAATAGACTCAACGACCCTAACTCATTACTAATATCAGTGGGGCATGAGGCGGAATCATATAGGCCGTAATACAATAATAAGATCATAGAGCTAACACGTCTTTCAACCTATCTTCACTTCCATGATCTCGTGATGCGAACTATTCGTGAAAGCACTTGATATTGGCTAAAACAGTCAACTCAGGCACAGCGCACAGTTAAAGTCATGCCTTATTAGGAATAGATCTACAGAATAACGATCCCCACTCCAAGGTACTAATAGTGAGGTGTGTAGCAGAATCACACAGACCGTGATAACGGGCCATGGAACGGTTTTCGCTAGCCAATAAATCTACTCAAGACACAACATGCTTTAACCGCACGCTATGCACGATCAAGATTGATGTAAAACAGCCGATAAAACATAACTCATCGTTTAATGTATAGATTAGATCAGTTTTAGATTAACAAATGATGGGCTAGACAGGATATAAGGCCGATCTAGATCAATCCCAATCGGGCAGAGTGATATTGCTGTAATTTAGATGAATAATGAAAGCAATAAGCAATATCGGTAACTTAATGAATCTACCAAAGACTGCCATTCTAAGGTAGAGCCGATAACTTGACCTTGATCTAGTTCATACAGTGGGGGTCGACCGGATCGATGCAGCCATACTTGAACTAGGCAAGAATCGATAACTAACTTATACCAGAGTCTTAGTGGAGGTGGACCGGATCGATGCAGTCGTACAAACAAAGGTATAAGCCATGACGATACTTACAACAAGCAGTGGAGGTCGACCAGATCGATACAGCTATACTTGCTGAAGAACTCGCCGAGATCTACTCTACTCTTACTCCTAAGGGGTGGCCGGAGCCGAAAAAGTAAATGACTTATATATTGGATTGATTGTTTTTTTACAATAGTCAGGGTTTGCTATTTATACCCGGGCCCTGTGCATGACTCCTATCTAAGCACGGCTCATTAACATTTTTGAACCTAGAGAAAACATTCCTAATTTAAGATAATTTGGACTCTAATCTTTCCCTTTTTGTAGAGTCCAACATGTCTCATCCTAGCGCCGAGCATAACTTTTGATATTATCCGCTAGCGCTATCTGAAGAAAGCTGATTCCAGTTTCGTGTTCGAATCAGCTAGTTCTGATCATGCAATTAATTCCTTGATGACATGATCTTGGGAGCTTTCAAGTCCTTGTGACCCTTCTTTCAAATTTTGATGTAAACACATGCCCCCAATTTTGGAATAAAAGAAATTTTATTCCAAAATTATCACGTCTATGTCCCCGATAGGTCCACAGTCACAGGTAAAGAATCTTGATCTAGGGTCTACTGTTTGTCGCCATCTATGCCAGTTCATTAGCCCATGTTTCAAAACTTTTACAAGAGCATCATTGCTTCATGGACACTTGGATTCGTCCTTATAGGCCGGCTATAAAATGTCTATCCGACCCTGGCGAGAGTGACTCAACAATTCAGTCATGTTTCTCTTCTATCTACCTCTTCAAGTGCTCCCGACTCCGCTGGACCCTCCATAGTCTATCTTATGAAGATCTCAAGTGGTTAGAAGAATTATTGTGCATAGGGTGATTATGTCACTTATTCTAGCGCCTCATTGAGCAAGAAGACCAGCCATTACGGTTAGAAGAATTCTTGTGATATCACCTGAGTCTTCTCTCCATGCTCACAAAGTTGTTCTAGTGTTTTGTGAGGGCTAGAATGTGTGGACACCTTCCCCTTGTTGCTCCTCCAAACGCCCACCGGGAAAGCCTCAGCTTCTTTCCCATAGTTCCTCAATTTATCGAGAAATCTGTTGAACATATGTTAGGCGGGCGACCTTTCCTCTTCTCTGGTATAATTTTATCGATGGGCCAATGTGACTCGGTTCACAATGAGTTTTGGCCTTGTGGAGATCCGGACTCCCTTCAATCCAAATAAGTCTTGGTGGGTTAATCTCTGTTCAATGTATCCTTCCCATGATATTTTGTAATCTGGGGAAGCAATAAATTCAAGTCCGTTATCTCTTCGTTATCCGTCCCCTGAATTTCTAGAGTGTTGATCCGTTTCTATTTCTGATTTCAATTTTACACCTCCATCAAAATCTATCTTCTCGCTTTCTTGGGCTATATATACGGGCTACGGCTGTGGATCAAAAAACAACCCACGTCGTCTCAATCCTTTTCCGTCTTTAGTATATTTCCTGCCTTTCCGTAGGCTTGAGGTCATGGAGAACAATAAGAGGTCTACTGAAGAAGCCCTCAACGGATCTGCATCATCACGCCAATGCCTTCATCGCCAAGAGGATGCATCTTGGGGTACTCTCATTGCTTCGAATCAGAGGGCTGGCTCCACCTAGCCTTTGAGGTCATCTTTGACACCAATTCGCTGCTAGCTTCCTCGTTACTCAAGGCGATATATCGATAATGACAATCTGCTGGCCTCCATCGATCGAACCGACCAGCATCTAGCCAACAGCCTCTCCCTAGCGGAATCTTCTTTGGCCATGATTGAAGACCGATCCCCCCCTTGAGGTCGGCCTGGTGAGAGAAAGGTTGGCCAGGGCTGAAGCTAGAATTATGGGTGAGATGTCAGCCATTATCTCTCTGTTTTTCTTAATTTTGCCCTCAATATTTTTTATCACTCTTTCCTTAAATATTTTAGATCTAACTGCTCAGTTGGAGAGTCTTTGATCAGCTACAGATCATGCGGCAGGATTTGTCAATGCCAGGGGCGCCGTTCTGGTGGTTCACTTGCATGACATTCCAAATCGTGTTAGGGAGGTCGCCCTTCATGGCGTTCGTCATGGCGTTGGCTGCTGCACAAGCCCGTTCGGGCCTTAATCTTCGGCATCTTCCCCATGGTTTTCCGGATGTAGCGTACCCTAGGGAGCATGAGCGCTTGGTTGAGGATTTTATGAGTGCCGCCAACTCTGTAGCTTTCAATACTCTGGCCGATGATATAGTAGGCAAAGTGTTTTCTGGTCCATAGCTTGTAATAGGTGACGTTTAGCAAACAACCTTCTCTCCTTGAGTGATTTCCCTTTGTTTCGTGCTTCATACCCATCACCTCATTCATGTTTGCTTTGCTTCTATAGGCGATACACATTGTATCGGTTTTTACTCCTTTGGGTTCATTTTTGCACTGGAGACGATACCTTTTCGATATCTATCGACCGAACAAATCGCTTATTAAGTATTGATCCAAACGCTAGGATAATATTTCTTTAAATATTTCCCGTTGATTGCTCGGCCAAATTCTTCCTCTCCTTTAAGTGTTTCTAAAATATAAGCATTACCAGGCGCACACCATTTGATCCGATAAAGTCCTTCCCAGTTAGGTGACCATTTACTGAATTTACTGTCCTTTGATCCGATCAGCAATTTCACTTTCCACACTAAGTCTCTTTCAGAGAATCGCTCAATCTTGACCTTTTTATTGTAATATTTCACAACCCTCAGTTTATTGGCTTCGATATTTTTAAGAGCACGCAGCCGAAGGCAACTCAAGTCTTTCAAATTGTCTATCATAAAATTCTTGTAGACTTCATCTGACAAACCATTCTACAGTGTAATACACCTTGATCCAGTTTGAACTTCCCAAGGAAGAACTGTATTATGGCCATACACAAGTTCGTAAGGTGATGTTTTAATTGATCCATGGTAGGCCATCCTATATGCCCACAACGCCTCATTTAGTGTCGAATGCCACTTCCTTGGCTGTTCTTTGATCTTTTTCTTGATCAGCTTAATCATAATCTGGTTGGATGCCTCTGCCTGGCCATTAGCCTAGGCATAGTAAGAGGAGAAATTCAATAGCTTGATTCCCATGCTAGCAGCAAAATTCCTGAACTCTTCTGATGTGAACATTGTCCCTTGATCGGTAGTTATGGTTTGAGGAATCCCAAAACAATACACAATGTGTTCCCTGATAAAATCAATCATGTTCTTTGAGGTTACCGTCTTCAAAGGAATTGCCTCAACTCATTTAGTGAAGTAATCTGTTGCTACCAATACGAACTTTTATCCTTTGCTTGAAGGTGGAAAATCTAGCCAATTAAATCAATTCTCCAACCTCGAAACGACCATAGTTTGATTATTGGATTCATGGCTGATGCAGGCAATCTCTAGACATTACCAAAATGTTGATAGTCCTGGCACCCCTTGTAATATTCAAAGCAATCTTCTAGTATCGTTGGCCATAAATATCCAGTTCTATGAATAATCAATTTCATCTTATAAGCCGATTGATGAGCTCCACATATCCCTTCATGCACCCCACCCATCAACACCTTAGCCTCTTCTTGGTTCAAGCATTTGAGCAACACCCCATCAACTATTTTATAATATAACTGATCATCTAACAAAACATACTTAGCCGATTTATACCTTAGCTTTATGATAACTTTCTAAGATGGATTTCTAAGGTAATCGGCTATTTCAACTCTCCAATCATTACTTGAGGTTTCACTACTCAAGACTTCTTGAAACATTGGATATCCTGATGCACTTTGAGCTAGACGATTAGCCTCTTGGTTTTGAGCTCTTGGAATATGTTGGAAAGAGATACGAAGAAACTCCTTGAGCAACTTTTGGCACTCATCATAATATCCTTTTAAAGTCTCTTCTTTGCACTCATACAGGCTGATCAACTGATTAATAATTAACTGTGAATCTCCAAATACTTCAATTACTTCGGCCTTTACTTCGTGAAGAAGTTGAAGTCCTTTGAGAATAGCTTCATACTCCGCTTGATTGTTAGTGATCATTGGTTCAGTTGGAAAAGCAAACTCAAAACTTGCCCCCCGAGGCAAAATAATAACAATACCAATGCCACCACCCTGCTTGCATGATGACCCATCAAAGAACATTGTCCAAGGCATCGGCTCTACATAACTAATGCTTGGCTTGTGATGCTGGGTGATAAAATCAGCCATTACTTGTCCTTTGACTGCTTTAGCCAATTCGTACTTCAAGTCGAATTCCGATAACGCAAGAATCCACTTTCCCACTCTTCCATTCAGTATTGGCATTGATAACATGTGCTTAACCACATCAGTCTTGAAAACAACTGTACACTCGGCCGATAATAAGTAGTATCGTAATTTAGTGCAAGGGAAATATAAACACAAGCATAATTTTTCGGTGGGAGAATATCTCGTTTTTGGATCCAGTAGTCTTCTACTCAGATAGAAAACAACTCTCTCTTTTCCTTCAAATTATTGCATCAGGGCCGATCCAATTGTCTTGTCATCAGCCGATATGTACAACTTAAATGGCTTACCTTGCTGAGGAGGGACGAGCATAGGTGGACACTTCATATATTCTTTTATCTCTTCAAATGCCCTTTGTTGCATGTCACCCCACTTGAATTCTTGATCATTTTCAACTTCAACAAGGAAGAAAATGACAGGATCCTTTTCGACAAATTTGAAATAAATTTTCTAATGAAATTAATCTTATCAAGCAGAGACTGTAATTTTGTTTTGGTAGTCAGGGGAACTACTTCATCAATTACCTTCACGCTTTTCTAACCAACCTTGACTCCTCTCTCGTGGACCATAAATCCTAAAAATTATCTAGCTGATACTCCAAAAGCACACTTATTAGGATTCATCTTCAAACCATGCTTCCTCGAGCATTCTAGAGTCTCACGCAAGTCAGCAAAGTGTTCTTTGTACTCTTTAGATTTTATCATCACATCATCAATGTAGATCTCAACAATCCTACCGATCAACTTATGGAAAATGTAATTCATCGCCCTTTGATAAGTTGCACTGGCATTCTTCAGACCAAAGGTTATCACAACTCACTCGAATAGACCGATTGCTCCAGGGCACCTAAAAGCGGTCTTTGCTATGTCTTCCTCAGCCATGAAAATTTGGTTGTATCCTGCATTATCGTCCATGAAGCTAATAACCTTATGCTCGGTTGCTGCATCTACTAACATATCAGCTATCGGCATCGAATAACCGTCCATAGGTGTGGCTTTGTTTAGATCCCTAAAATCAATGCAAACCCTTAATTTTCCATTCTTCTTATATATAGGGACAACATTCGATATCCACTCTGCATATCAGCACGGTCGGATAAATTTTGCTTCTAGTAACCTTTCAGTCTCCTTTTTGATATCATCAAGCACGTTCGGGTTGAATCTCCTCAGAGCTTGTTTAAATGGTCGATATCCAAGTTTGATTGGCAACCGATGTTCAACAATTAACTAGTCTAAACTAGGCATCTTATAGTATTTCCAAGCAAATCAGTCTTTAAATTTTTTTAATAAATCAATCAATTCTCGCTTATACTCTGGATCCAACTTAGCACTTATGTATGTTGGCCTAGGTATATCTCTAGGACCAATATCTACTTCTTCTAATTAATTGGCCGATGTGAAGCCATGTCCTAGTTTGCCATCTATACCATCTATTGGATTATCCATTAATACAAATTTTCAAAGCCGACTGCTTGAATCGGCTGTTAGCTTTCACCATTGACTCTGAATTCTGATGGCAACAGAAAAGCTATTTGGATATTAGTCGATGGTTGCTTTCTATCGGCTATTGGCTTGGTACGCCATACTTGAGGTTTACCAGATGCCTGAGCATGTTCCATCTCTTTATTCCTTAAGCGTTGCAACCTTCTCTTCTGGCTTTTTGTTAAACCTCCTGGACACCATTGGCTCTTCTGCCAAACATATTTTCTTTCGTTGCCTTTCTCTTCATGATCAGCCCAGTCCTGGTCAACAACTTTTTTCCCAAGCTGATCATGAACACTTTTATTTTTTAAGCGCCGATCCATGTTATTAGTATGATATGCATCTTGAGCGTGGATAGACTGGCAGTTGGTTTGAGACTGCCTATGCTCGCGATATTGATTACTACATTCTAGACAGTCATGTCTAGTAGGCAACTTCAAACCTTCATTCCAGCAATGTCTGAAGAAAGGACAATTCCAATGTAATTTGGCTTATTTCCTTTCATACCTCTCTTCTTTTAGTTGATGCTGGTACGCTTGATCCTTTAACCAATGCTGATAATCATTTTCTTTCTGCCGCTGCCACTTATTCAACAGAATCCGAGATGTAACCCGTGGCTTTGTCGTCTCTGCTTTTGACGTCTTCCCCTGCTCGTATCGGCTCTTTTACTCGGCATGACGTCTTCTAATCTCTCTATACTCGTTAACCGATATTTGCATCTTGGGATCGACTGTTCTAGCTTCTTTTGATTTGATTGATGTTAGGACCTTAGTTTTTCCTTTGAATAGCCCAGCATCAACCTTGTTTAGATCTCCTGGGAAAGGATTATCGTCAACTTTTATTTTCCGAGGCGTATCAAATTTGAGCCTCCCCTGCTGAATAGCCCTCTGTATATGCTGCCAGAAAATTCTGCATTTGTTGGTGGAATAAGAAGTAGCATTATAGAACTTGTAGAATTTCTTATTCTTTAATTGATCAGGGGGCAACATGACATGACCATCGGGCAACTTGATATGCCCTTTCTCAAGTAAGAAATCAAAGAGCTTGTCTAATTTGATGACATCAAAGTCATAGCTCTCCTCAACTCCTCTTCCCCAAGGATTTGGCACCATCACTGTCTTTTTGCCCCAATTCTATTCAGCCGCATCAACCTCTTCTTCTTCATCTTCATAGCCGTCATCGACTAGTATTGATCATAAGCTTCGGCTACTATGGTACTCTTCTAGAACCGGGTATTTCTGCGTATATTCTGGAATTGGCTATTGAGCGTTGCTACTCGTTGAGCCAATTGACCCAAGTTGTCAAATTCTTGTCCCAGCAGCTTTTCTTTCCACATCAGCAGCATTCCTTAAACAGCTAAAGCAGCTAGTTGATCATCGGTCAAGTTTAAGGAGAAGCACAAGTTCTTGGTTTCTCAGAACCTCTGAAGAAATTCAATGCCCGATTCATTAGTCTTCTGTCTTATAGTTGTCAGATCGGTAATCTTCTTTTCTCTAGTCCTAGTGTAAAAATATATATGAAATTTCTTCTCTAGGTCAGCCTAATTAGCAATGGAATTGACTGGCAATGATAAAAACCAAGTGAAGGCTGGCCCCGATAAGGACAAGGAGAAGAAACGAACTCGATGGGCATCCTCAACTGATGCTTTGCTCAATTGTGTAAGATACCGACTGACATGTTCTATCGTGTTTGTACTGTCTTGGCCAGTAAACTTAGCAAACTCTGGGAGCCTATAATTTATGCGAAGAGCGACCAAATCATACCATTCTGGATATGGCATTTGTACAAAAAGATCAGCCCTTTTGGCTTCAGACCAAGCTGATTCTTCATCATCTCAATGACCCTCAGCTATATTTCATCAGCTTGTAGATTTGGATTTCTCTACACCTCCTGACCCATCTATGGATTGAAATCATGTGTACCTTGGTATCCTGGATTTGACATCATGTGAAGGGTGTTATAATCCATGCTATAGTGATACCCTTGTGGAATCTCAATCTACCAGGTTCTTTGCTAGCTTACTGCTTGAAGTGTCTGATTATAGATATAAGGATCTATATCCCTACGGATCCTTTGAATTGATGATGCTATTTTTTGAGTCGACGATGGAATGTGGCCTGATGTGCCAAAATTGATCACCTGGTTCTAACTTTGCCCCACCGATTGTTGCACATGCTGTACTAATGGTCTAGGATTGTACTGTATCTGATTCGTAGTAGTTCCTTAAGCCTGTTCAGATGAACCCTAAACTATCTGGACATCACCATTACCAGCTGGTGCTGTTTCTTAATGGCTGGTACTGACTTGATTAGTCCCTTGGGTCGATAGATCTAGAATATTGTAATAAGTCGGTCCGCCTTGACCAACTAGAAATCCATGAATCACCTGTCTCATGGCATTGTGGAATATGTCCACGAAAGCTTCGTTATGGCTTGATATGGCATCACGAACAGATTATCTACAACTTCCTTAAAGAAATGCATGTCTTCATCTTCAGTCGTATCTGTCTGCCCATGTAGTAGAACTCTTGGTAGCGGAAATTTCTAAATAATTATGTTGTCACGTGTTTTGATGTAGGACAATAAATATTTGTTCTGAAACTCTTCTGTAGCTTTGCTAATGATACCCTTATCTCCATCAGGTAGATCTTCATAATACAGCATAAGGATGTCGTTGTTGTTGTGAACCGCTATGGCGATTATGGGGTCCCACCGGGCATGCCAGAAACGTGTGTCGATACCGAATTTTCGTCCCGTGCCGAGGACACACGCAGCAAGTCAAAAGGGTCTGCTCGATGAAGCTATAGATCCACCTAGCTTCAGCGCAGGGATGGTCGATCCTGCACACTCCTTCTGAGACATGCCAGTTAATTTGACCCTATAATTGACAAGGAGAGAAAGCTTATCAAAAATTAAGGGCGGAACTTACCGGTGTTGCCAGACAGTCTCGAATGTGCGGCTCTGAGAGCTGATATAAAAGGAGATCGACTAAACAGTCGATTCCAGCATATTCATGAGAATAAATCGGTTAAAGCTCATTAGGTTATATAAGAAGAATCGGTTATCATTCAAGATAAATATCGTTATTTGAGCAGATATTAATCAATGGCAACAAGATGTCAACAATGATTGGTTTATGCTGAGCCAATGATTACAAGTAACCGAACCCCTTTTATATAAAGAAATAATTCAACACCATTTAACTGTTTAATAAAGATAAATCTAATAAATATGTTAAATCTCATCTATCGCTATGACCAGTGGGGCATGAGACAGAATCATGCAGGCCGTAGAAATAACAATAGACTCAACGACCCTAACTCATTACTAATATCAGTGGGGCATGAGACAGAATCATGTAGGCCATAATACAATAATAAGATCATGGGACTAACACATCTTTCAACCTATCTTTACTTCTACAGTCTCGTGATACGAACTGTTCATGAAAGCACTTGATATCGGCTAAAACAGCCGATTCAGGCATAGCGCACAGTTAAAGTCATGCCTTATCAAGAATAGATCTATCGAATAACGATCCCCACTCTAAGGTGCTAACAGTGGGGTGTGAGGCAGAATCACACAGGCCATGATAACGGGCCATGAAACGGTTTTTGCTAGCCAATAAATCTACTCAAGACACAACATGCTTTAACTACACGCTATACACGATCAAGATTGATGTAAAATAGCCGATAAAATGTAACTCATCGTTTAATATATAGATTAGATCAGTTTTAGATTAACAAAAGATGGGCTAGACAGGATATAAGGCCGATCTAGATTAATCCCAATCGGACAGAGTGATATTGCTATAATTTAGATGAATAATAAAAGCAATAAGCAATATCGGTAACTTAATGAATCTATCAAAGACTGTCATTCTAAGGTAGAGCCGATAACTTGATCTTAATCTAGTTCATGTAGTGGGGGTCAACCGGATCGATGCAACCATACTTGAACTAGGCAAGAATCGATAACTAACTTATACCAGAGTCGCAGTGGAGGTCGATCGGATTGATGCAGCCGTACAAACAGAGATATAAGCCATGATGGTACTTACAACAAGCAGTGGAGGTCGACCAGATCGATACGGCTGTACTTGCTGAAGAACTCGCTGAGATCTACTCTACTCCTACTCCTAAGGGGTGGTCGGAGCCAAAAAAAGTAAATGACTTGTATATTGGATTGATTGTTTTTTTACAATAGCCGGGATTTGATATTTATACCTAGGCCCTGTGCATGACTCATGTCTAAGCATGGCTCATTATAATTTTTGAACCTAAAGAAAATATTTCTAATTTAAGATAACTTGGACTCTAATCTTTCCTTTTTTATAGAGTCCAACATGTCTCGTCCTGGCACCGATCATAACCTTTGTCATTATCCGTCGGCGCTATCTGAAGAAAGCTGATTCTAGTTTCGCGTTCGAATCAGTTGGTTTCGATCATGCAATTGATTCCTTGATGACATGATCTTGGGATCTTTTGAGTCCCTGTGACCCTTCTTTTAAATTTTGGTGTAAACAATTCTTTTAGTTCAGGAGCATTTCTTGGTCCTTATCTACTCTCTGAAAAATTCACCACGTTGGTGTAGAATTTACCAGAGATTTAAACTTCAAACTTAAATTCGTTATAATATTGTCATCATCAACGTTGGTCAGAAAATGACAATACAATAATCTTACTTAAACAAAACGGACTACTCCTCTAATTTAAATTTTCCTATTGGTTCCAATTTAATTAGAGGATAAACTTAATCATAATTTACTAAATACAATTGTTCTTCAAATTAAATTCTCCTATTAGTTTGAATTTGATGAGAAGATAATAAACATTAAACTTTGCAGCGAAAACTTAAACATAATTGATGAATTTTACCCACAGAAAAAATTCTCTTAGCTATTTTTTTCTTTGAGTCATTAATCATTTTCCAGGAAATAAACAATTTACTGGAAAAGAAAAAAGAAAAACAGACTCATTTCTTCACTGTTGCTCGGCCCAACGGCAAAAATGGGCCCGGCCAGCTCCGCTCGCACGCGCGCGGCGCCTTGCAGGCTACAACCTGGGCCCGGGCCGGCAAAGCCGTCTGCCCACGCGCTCTCGCCTGGGCCAGATCCCAGTCCGATCAGTGCTAACTGTTGATCTCGATCGGACGGCCATGCGTGACTTTCGGGCGAACAAAATGTGGCGCCGGCCAACCCCTCCGAACCCTAGCTGCATTCTGCTCCCTTCCCTTTCTCTCTCTCTTCGCCCGCGATGGCCCGCTCTCTCTCCCTTCTCTCTCTAGGACCTCGGCAGTCGGAGATGGTGGCGCCACCGCAGGGCACCTCGCCGGTGAGCGCGCTCGCTGGAGGCTGAGCGCGCCATCGTCGAGCGGCCTTACACTGTTGCCCTTGACCGCTTGGCTCGAGGCTTCCCCTGTGGCGGCCAGCCGGTGAGAGACACCTGAGCGAGCCCACGGCGGAGGGATGGTGGCGCCATCGCTGGACCCCTCGCTGGCGCATGCGCTCCCCAGCGGGTGAGCGCGCCGTTGTCGAGCGGCCTAGCAAGGCGCCCTAGCATGGCCGCAGTACACCAGTGCGGAAGCCCTTCCCGGGGTGATCCGATGAGTGGGGGCCGGCGAGTTAAGTCGCCTCCCTAGCCCTTCCCCTTTCCCCTTGATCTTCTCTGTTCGAACTTCTTTCTTTTCTTCTCAGAGCTGGTCTGATTTAGGGTTAGGGTTAGGGTAAACCCTACTGTTCATCTTCCCCGTCTGTCTTCATGGGTTAGGGTTAGGGTTCGAGTTGTTCTCAAAATCGAGACCCCATTCTGCTATTCTTTTCTTCACCCCGATTAGGGTTAGGGTTCATATCGAACCCTTTGCTTAGATCCGAATCGGATCCCTCACCTCCTTCTAATTGCCGCTACCCCTATCAAATCTACACCTAGAACCTAGCTCTGATATCATTGTTAGGATTTAGCATTCATCTAGGTGTAGATTAGAGGGTGAATTCATTACTGGTTTAGTTCAATTCGTCCTATAACATAATATAGGAAGGGAGACAGTGAGAGAGGGAGATGTAGGAGTGGCTGACCGTTGGCTTTGGAGGAGGATGAGCCGTCTATGTCGAGGCCTAATCGGTGGCGTCGTCCGACGGCGGTGGATCCGGTGGCGGCGGCGGTGGGGTAGAAGACACAGTGGAGTTCGGCGTGGTGTAGACGTCCGGCGTGGCGTGGAGGCGGTGGTGGTGCTTTCCATCGCTGGCAGCACCCCCTCTCGATTGGTCTAGGGTTAGGGAGTATGTGGGGGAGTCTGGCGACTCAGATGAACCTCTTGTCTGTGCCCCAGCCCCACTTTTCTTTTAATCGTGTTGCACGACGGGGGCCTATCAGCCACTTAGAACAGGCTGAGCGTCCCTGATTAAGACGCAGATCAAGGACCCAATTGACCGTTGGGCCAATTGGTGGAGACCATTCTAAGAGGAAAGATCACGGCGCTTCTTCGCTGCTAGCAGCTAGACCACGACGGATCGTCACCCATGCATGTGTGCATGCATCCATGAAACGGTGCGTCCGTCTGGCGGGGACCGGCCGGTCGGGCCAGGCCGTCGTCGTCCTTCCTTCCCCTGGCAGGTGGGCGGTGCGTGCGGCGATTTAGCCGGTGGACACATAGAGGGGAGAGGGCGGAGGACCAAGCCGAAAGCTGGGGCGCGCAGTTGGTGCTTCCAGAGAGATTCACCCAGATCGGCTTACTCCGCGATCCACTGCTGGTGCTAAGGCCAGGCCAGCTACGTACGGCGGAGTAGCGTGCATGCGATGCTGTCCTAGCGGCTGGCCACTTGCATTGGCAAGCTAATAGCAGCCGGCCCCAGCGGACAGAGGCTAGCTTGGCCATGCGTGGCGTGGCAACGTTTAACTGAAAAAGTACGATTTAACTCAAACGAACGGGGCGATAGTCTCCCATGTCGTGTGTCACCGCAGCCAGCCAGTGCGTACGGTGCCCCCAACACGGCAACATGGCCGGATCCATCTCGTGTGATCGCGTCGTTCGCACACGGGATACGCTTCACGATTCGGCTTCGGTACCGACAGGTCCTCCGTCTCCACGTTTATTGAAAAGTAGTCGACACCTTAACAATCTTGCTTTTAAATATTGCTATGCCCGGGTTGGGACGGTGGGACTGGGGAGGCTTGCACACATGCTGTCAGTGTATGCCCAATCGTGGCAACTGAAAGGGGCCCTGGATGATGATGATGGTCCTGCTCCAGCCGTTGGATCAATGGATCCTCAGTCATACCTTGCCTGTACTGAGGCCGGCCCGTACCATCCGTGGTCCGTGCAGCATTGCTAGCTTCCTCTAGCAGACGGCATCAGCCTGCCAGGGAAAATGAGCCCAAGCAAGCGCTCGGGCCGTCGCCGCCCGCCGCTTCCGTCTCCAGTAGCGGTAGCCATCACCCATCAGCGATGCGTTCTACTCCGACTCTCCTAGCAAGGGCCCGCGTCGAATTGAAGCTGGCAATGAATCTGATTCCGGTGGGCCCGAGCATGCAAGCCTAGACTAATGACTAATGAGAGATCGGTTAACACATAACGCTGTCTGATGGCCGATGGGATCCCATCCCAGCCAAACAGAACGCATCGGCCAAGGGATGAAGACGAAGTAACTGTCGAATCATGTGGCGTGCACCGGCGCGCCCACTTGGTTCACTTCACTTCACGCCCTCGTGCTCTCTCTCGAGCCTGAGAGAGTATGGTCATCCTGGAAAGCGGGAACGGAACGGAAGCTACGAAAGCTCCTCTCGTCGTCTCATCATGCCGTCGTTCGGTCGGGTACAGGTCCGGATCGCGCCGGATGCGATGTGATGCAGAAATTAGGTCTTAGACACTGCGTTGCTGACCAGAGCTTAGTCTTCATCAGATTGGGGCTTCACGCTCCTGCATGCGGAAGAATTTAAGGTAGAACCACAGCAGCACATTAGTCGGAAAGATATGCTCCAGAATAGATTGGGGCATCACGCTCCTGCAGATGTGGATGCCATGCTTAATGATCCGTTTGGGATTTGATGTGCTTTGTCTCTCGTTTGGGGCAGACGAATTTAAGCTACAGCGGCTGTTTCTGCAATGGATCTGCGAGGAGTACAGTGAAAAGCTGCAGCCACAACATCTACTTTAGTGCTTTGTCAAGTTGCCATGTTAGCCGAGATTACGGTCCTACATGATATGGATATATTTCCTTTCTTTATCAGTACCGACTACCGAGTAAGAAGAAAACGACCAGGAACGTGGCAGGCCAACACATCGATCGGCTATCTTGCTAGGCCTGCGGACCCCTATCATATCCATCCGCGTCCGTCCCCTTCCTTCTTCTTATCCTCATCCTACCTGCCACGAGGATCATGGCCATGTAAAGATGGAATGTTTCTCGTACCATGCAACAACAAAAAGTGCCGGGCGGTTGTGAGTCTTGTGACCTGACACTGAGAACTGATATGCTGATTTTCAGACAGGGTGCAGTTCGTGCTACTTATGGTTAATGGATCATTCTCATCTTCTGCCTTATCACCCTTATTATTGCCTTATTACTACATGTAGCACGAATCTTCAGGTACAATGTACACCAACAGTCTCATCAGTCTGGCTCTGGCATGTGCAGATACGTCCGTCCGGTGGATATGGCGAGGCATTCCCGTTTCGTCGGGGAAGAAGCAAGAGACGCCAAATCAAAGAGGCCCGCCGGTGAAAAATGGGAAGAAAAGGAAGAAGAGTGTGCGAACTACAAAGCAGAGCACGATCCACAAGGCAGCGACGACCGAACCGGGCAGTGCCAAGTGGAATCTCCCACCGCAGCAAGCGATTCGGTACAGCAAAGGCCAAAGGCGGTTGCGCGAGCGCCACCGCTCGTCTCCATCCGCAACTAGCGGCGCATCTCGCTCTCGCCGCGGCCTGACGTTTCCTGCACAGCTGCACTGGTGTGGTGAGATACGCCACGCGACAGGCGACGCCCGATCGAGCCGGTTTCTCCCGCAATCTATGCTGGATCCAGTTTATGAAGGCTATGATCGCCTATTGCGCCCATCTTCACTAACAAAATTGAAGTGTTTAATTGTTCGTGTTACATTGATGTATTCAGTGGACTACTAGGTTGCAGCCTAGCACGCAGGACACAGCACCGGAGAAAGTGGGAATTGAAGCTTCAGATATGCGACTGCTTTAGATCTTCTTAACTGAAATTTTTTCAGCCCGGCAAAGCCACTTTGTTGATTCGCTTTTCATCGCACTTGGCCGTTTGATATGGTCGAGGGTCTTGTGCACCAAAGCTCGTTTGCTTTTAGCGCCCTTTTTTCATCTCCATGCATATTAATCAGGACATCAACTTGCATAAGCAAGGATCACCCAGCAGTCCCAGCGGCACAGTTAGGAACCCATACCATACGCGACGAAGAACAGGAAAAAGGAAACAAAAACAAACCCGAGGAACTTTTTCTTTGGTCTCAACTGAAACACTCTCCTTTATTCCCACCCCCCCCCCCCCCCCCCCCCCCCCTTGTTACAGGCCCACAAGCAAGTAGTATATATCGATATAGTTTCAGTTTCGGAAGAAACAGGCCCACACTGTTGGATTCTTGGAACAAACCTAGGCAGCATCGCAGAGGATACGAATCCGTGATCCATACGAAGCGGCCATACCGCGCCCTTCAAGTTGCTCTGCTCGGTTTTTTTGTCCCCAAAAGCTTGCCACTCTCTGCTCACCTCCATCAGCATGAAACTGCCAGCTGCAACCCAACCCAACCCAACCCCCGTGCTCCTCAACGCTCAAACAGAAAGGGCACAAGCTAGTTACGTGACGTGTTTCTTTTTTTTTTCAAGAAAACAGAGGATGAACTGAGCGTCATAGGTGCGGAGCCCTGCGCAAGTGCCCGCTTTTGTTCTGCCTACACCATCGACCCATGCATGCACTAGACACCAATTCCGGAACGCACAAAGGCAAGTTCTTCGATAGAAAAAACGAAGACTGTAATTATGAGCATCCGTGGAAACCTGTGTACTACAAACGTTTGAGATAAAAAATACTTTGCTTGTCCTGAATTTATGGGAGTAGATGTAGTTCGCATGCTGGACGGTCCAGACTCATGCTGTCTTTGTCGATCTTCTAGGACGTTCAATTGAGGTGTGTCGTTTGTATAGGTAAACACCTCTTCTCAATATAATAATGTGTAAATCTTTTCCGTATTCGAGTAAAAAAAGGGAGAAGCTGTAGTACAAGTGCCTACTTCTTCGAGTTTTTTCATGTGTCAAACACTAGTCGTTGAATCAAGATCCAGTGTTTCCAATTGTTTCTTCCTCCTCTACACTGATGTTGGTTTTCTCTCGGTCCCCCCACCTACCCCTCACCTCCTCCAACTCCGGCAGCGTTCGCCGCTGAGCTGCTCGCCATTGCTGGGCCACTGATGAAGATGTTGGGTAATTCAAGTGTTGTCTGAAACTGGCACCAATTTCACGCGTCTGACCTATAGAAAATGTGTGAAATATATACTTCTCCATAGACATGTGTCGTAGATCTGCGACAGGTGACCTCGACTGGTCCAAAATACTTGTCACCAATTTTTTCTCCACGCAAGCTCTCCTAGGTCGCCTCGTCACAAATGCAACAAGTCGATCAGTTCCTCTACAGCTACATTTGAGTGATTTATCTGTGAGCTATTAAGGGCTTTTCATGATCAAGAAACACATGCCCACCTTGATAGAATTGACAGGATAATCTAGCCATAGATCTAGCATGTATACTGACATTTAGGATAAATACTGAGTCCTAGAACATGAAGTAGTACGGGATTTACAGATAGAGTGAGAGAGAGAGAGGGGTTGCGGAGGTGCAAACCATCGGCCGCCTTCGTAGAAGACGCGCTGGCCATGGAGTCGCTTGTCAGTGGCGCGGTGAAGCCTGGCGGTGAACACGCTGCCGCGGTGGCGGCGGTGCAGAGGCGGCGATGGCTGATGGCGGAGCTTCCCGTCGCTGGCAACGCCTCCTCTCTAGATCGGCTAGGGTTAGGATGTAGGTGGGGCGCCTGGCGGCTCAAGTGAACCTCGTGCCTTGTGCCCCGGCCCCCACATCCCATTTTATGACGCTGTGCGACGGGGGCCCACCAACCATGGAGCGGTTGGGCGCCCCCGATCAGGACGCGGATCTAAGAGTCCTTGGGCCAATTGGTGGAGATCAATCTAACATTCTCCCCTTTGATATCACCTTATGACTTAAACTTAACTTACTTACTTTATCTTCTTCCCATTCCATCACAGATCAGTGCATAGAGCGTGCCTCATCGTCACGGTCGGTTGCCATTAGATTAAACAGCAACAATGCACCTCTCTGTTTTGAAACAGATTCTCAACTAGGCCCTTATTGTCCAGGAATCATAGGCTTTCCCTTAAACCCATGCCGGCTAAGTGTTCTCTGAACACGCTGGGTGGTAAACCTTTTGTAAGCAGATCCGCGAGCATCTTTTTTGTTCTTATATGCTCAAGACTAATTATATGATCCCAGACTTTATCTTTCACAACATAATACCTTATGTCAATGTGTTTGGCAGCACCACTTGACTTATTGTTGTGAGCATAACATACTGCTGGATTATTATCGCAGTATAACTTGAGTGGTTTATGTATGTCGTCTACCACTTTCAACTCGGACATGAATTTCTTTAGCTAATTCACCTGCCCTGTGGCCTCATAACATGCTACAAACTCGGCATACATTGTGGACGATGTAGTGACGGTTTGCTTTTGCTTTGAGCTTTTCCACGATATAGCTCCTCCTTCGAGAGTGAATATGTATCCTGACGTGGATTTTCTGTCATCTCCCGTATAATCAGAATCTGTATACCTCTCTATGTGCAGGGAATCAGATCTTCTATACGTTAGCATGAGACCATTCATACCTTGCAGGTAACGCAAAACTTTCTTTACTAATTTCTAGTATTCTATTCATGGATTACTCTTATATCTGCCAAGTAATTCGGTAACAAATGCTAAGTCAGGGCGAGTACACACTTGAGCATACTATAAACTTCCAACAGCTGAACTATATGGAACCACTTTCATTTGATCGATCTCATATTGGTTCCTGGAACATTGAAATTCTCCATATCTGTCGCCCCTTGACTATGGGTGCAAGTGAAGACTTATAATTTTGCATACTGTATTTCTTTAGAACTTTTTTCTAAGTATGCCTTTTGTGATAATCCTAACCCCCTTTTCTCTCTCTCGGTGAATCTCTATTCCTAGGTAGAATGAAGCTTCACCGAAATCCTTCATATCAAACTTCGAGGACAAGAACTTCTTTGTTTCTAGTAGTAGATTAACATCACTGCTAATGAACAAGATGTCATCCACATACAAGACTAGGAAAATGTATTTCTCATTCTTGAACTTTGCATAAACGCAATTGTCCTCTATATTTTCTTGAAACCCAAATTTTCTTATTATACTATCAAACTTCAAATACCACTGTCTTGAAGCTTGTTTTAATCCGTAAATGGATTTCTTCAGGCGGCATCACATATGTTCTTTTCCTTCCCCAACAAAACCTTTTGGTTGTGCCATATAAACATTTTTCTCCAGGTCCCCATTTAGGAACGTCGTCTTTACATCCATCAGATGTAATTTTAAATCATAATGTGCTACAAGCGCCATTATGATTCTAAAAGAATCCTTACATGAGACTGGAGAAAATGTCACATTGTAATCTATGCCTTCTCTTTGCGTGAAACCTTTTACCACAAGTCACGCTTTAAACCTTTCCATATTTCCTTTGGAGTCATGTTTAGTTTTGTAGACCCATTTACAGTCTACTGTCTTAGCTCCTTTAGGAATTGTTTCTAAGTTCCAAACACCATTGGTTTTTATTGATTTCATTTCATCTTCTATGGCTTCAAGCCACTTGGATGAGTGAGCGCTTCTCATGGCTTCTTCAAATGAGATGGGATCACCCTCCATTTGAAATTTCTCACATTCATAAACTTTGTAGTCATCAGGAATGACTGATCTCCTGACTCTTTGAGACCTTCTAGGGGCCTCGTTAGATGACGCTTGTTCTATATGAGGCTGTTGTTGCTCTCCCTCATGTGTGACAACGGGTTCTAGGGGATCCTGAAGGACATGTTCCTCATGTTTATTCATTGTTGCCACGGGAGAACTAACAATGGGTGCTGTTACAACAGTGTCTTGCACTGTTGGTACAACAACAATAGGTAGTGTGAAGAATGGCTCCTGAACCATAGAAGTGGGCACGTATACCCGCTTCTCTTCAAAACTAATTTCTCACGCTACCATGCTCCCTCTGATCATATCATCCTCCAAGAAGACAACATGTCTTGTTTCTACAAACTTTGTTTGTCTGTTAGGACAATAGAAGCGATAATATTTTGACTTTTCTGGATAGCTAATGAAATGGCAACTGACTTTCTTAGAGTCTAGCTTTCCTATGTTTGGGTTAAAGACTTTTGCCTCAGTTGGACAACCCCACACACGTAAATAGTTAAGTGAGGGTTCCTTTTCTTTTCATAACTCATACGGTGTTTTGGGCACCGACTTGCTTGGCACTCGATTAAGAATATGAACGGCGGTTTTTAACGCCTCCATCCATAAACTTATCGGTAGAGTAGAGTAACTTATCATGCTTCTCACCATATCTATTAAGGTACGGTTGCGCCTTCAAGCTACTCTATTCTGCTGAGGCTCGTCCGATGTAGAATACTGGGGAACTATGCCATTTTCCTGTAAAAACCTTGCAAAGGGTCCAGGAACTTGGCCATATGGGATATGTCGACCGTAGTACTCTCCCCACGGTAGAACCTTACTACCTTAATTCTTAAATTGTGCTGATTTTCTACTTCAGTCTTGAATATCTTAAATTTATCCAATGCTTCCAATCTTTCCTTAATTGGATAAATATAGCCAAAACGAGAATAGTCATATGTGAATGTTATAAATAAATCATAACCATCCACACTCTTTATAGGAAGAGGACCACAGATGTCTGTGTGAACTATTTCTAAAATTCATACGCTTCGTTTGACATCTTTCTTTATTTTCTTAATGTATTTTCCTTTTATGCAATCAATGCATTGCTCTAAATCTAAAAATTCTAAAGGCGAAAGAATTGATTTCTTAATCAATCGCTTTATTCTCCCCTCCAAATATGGCCTAAACGACAGTGCCATAATTTTAAAGATACATCATGCACTCTCTTCTGCTTATTTATTGCATTCATAGACGAGGAAGCATTCTCATTTTCAGTGTTCACATCATTCACATTCTCAGAAAAGTGATAATAAATAAAGCTTGTCTTGTCGAAAGGCAAGACCAACACACTTATTATTAATCACAATCTGACATTTGTCATTACTAAAATGACAATCATATCCATTATCATCTAGCCGTGAGACACTTATCAAGTTTTTACTCAAAGAGGGTACATAAAGAATATCTAAAAGTTGAAGTATAAAACCATCATCTAATTCTAGAGAAAGATCTCATATGGCTTCAACTTCAGCTTTAACTCAATTTGCTACTTTAATCCTTCTTTCTCCTCTTTGCAGGGTTCTCCTCGTACGGAATCTCTGTAATGAATTTGCAACATCAACAGTTGCACCTGAATCAATCCACCAAGTAGATTTTGCATATATAACTTAAATACAAGGACTCATCTATGAATGTAATAAAATCATCACCTCTCTTTAGAAGGCTCTTCAGGAAGTCTGGACAGTCCCTCTGGTAATATCCATGATTTTTGCACCATTTACACTGATCCTTTTCAACTTGAGCGTTGTTGTTCTTCTGATGGTGGTCATTCTAAGTGGCTTTCCCTTAAGGTTTGGCATTATTATTGAAATTCTTCTTTTTATTGTCCTTCACAAGGTTAGCAGAGTCATCATGTGAGCTTTTTAGCCTCTCCTCTTTTTGAACATACATTACAATGAGCTTCTCTATATCCCACTTATCGGGTTGCATATTGTAGTTCACGACAAAAGTTTCATATTCTTTGGCTAAGGAAGCGAAAACCAAATGAATAAGGAACTCATCCTTGAGCCACAAATCCATTGGTTTCAGCTTCGAAGCCGTGTTGCTCATCTTCAGTATGTGCTCTCTGATACTGCCACCAGCGTATTTCTCATTGAACAATTTCTTGATCAAAGTACTGGCATAAGCCTTTGAAGAGCCAGTGAACTGACTCTCCACCTTCTTAAGATACTCTGTGGCGGTATCACAATCTGAGATAGACTCTCTTATCGCATCTAAAATAGTGGACTTAGCCACCATCAAGCACTTGTGGTTTGAAATGTCCCATTTCTTGCGTTCGAGATCATATTTCATCCACACTTCTGCATGATCTCGCTGACGAGCAGTGAAATCAGCATCAGTCTCATTATCTTCTCTCACTGGGTCCACTGGCTTAGTAGGACACAGGGAGGTAAGCGCTAGGTCATTTTCAGACAGCGTAAGTGCTAGTTCATAGTTCTCTCGCCATACCCTATAGTTGCCCCCTTCAAGAGGCGGTATGTGCGAGATAAAATGTAACACCTCGGGTGTTAGCCTTGCATAACTTGACTTGCATAACATGAGCATGATCATCACGCATTCATAAACAAGCATTTACAATTGAAACATTTGTTTGAAACATCTGCAACGTTGCTTGTTATTGCATGTTTCTTTGTACATATGCAACTGATCATGAATGTAAACATGTACTTGGTAGATTTGAGTCACCAAAAATATTTGGCAATGCTTAGGTTCACAAATGGAACATGGATCATGAATGTCATTTTTCATGGTCAAGTCTTTAAGGCATATTTCATGTGATTACTTTCAATAGCTCTATGAGTGACTACTACATGAAATGATTGAATGGCCTTGCAAATTGCTTAAACATGCTTAGGGTATCATTATGAACAACTTTGGTATTTAGGGCTAGGGCTAGTTTGGTCATTAAGCCATGCTTTGATGTGTTTCCCCTTTTAAATGTGACATGTTTGACCAAATTGGAACTAGGTGTTAGAGACCTTGCATGGAGGAGTTCACTAAAGCAATGTTGTAGTGTTTGACATAAGGAACAACTTTGATTTTTGGGCCCTTGACTGATTCAGCTCCCAACATGTGTGAAATTGGATTTCAAAAATCATCAAATCACTGATTTCAGCACTTAGCAAATTTCGCTAAGTCATGAACACTGACCGACTGACAGGCTCACTTTGGGGATGATTTTACTCGGTTTATGTTGCGAATTAGAGTATGCTGCCTTAACAAGAGTTGGAGATGGTACATAGATCTACAAGTTTGTTGTTGACGGATTTCGATTTTGCTGCACGGTTTAAGTGAACGAACGTCAGCAAACCGCGCTGTCAGGCATGAACGATTGCTTGTCTGACAAACTGAATCACCATTTCGGTGGCCGACCGGCACAGAGCATTACCGCCGCGTGGCGTGAGAATCGGCCGCGCGTCGCCGTCGGTCTGTCTGCGTAGGCCACGACGCGCCTGGGCAGGCCTTCATCACGCCAGCGCCCACCCGCACTCAGCCGCGCTCCATTTTCGTTTCGCCTCGGCCTTTCTTCCTCGCAGCAGCAGCAGCCGCCGAGCTCTCGCAGCTCCGCCGTCGCCATAGCCACGCACAGCTCGCGCCTAGCCACTCCAGCACCACCGCCATAGCTCCACCGTCTCCCCAGCACCCCATTGCTTCTCCCCGTGCCCGCTGACAGCACTTGGTAAGCCGCCGCAGCGCATGCAAGCTTGCCAGAGTTCCGCCGTGAGCCCCGTCGTCGTGGCCACGCCGCCACAGTCCTTCTCCCGCTCTGTTGGCTAGCGCGCTAGGTCCCCCAGCGTTCATAGATGCTTGTCCGCACCTTAGGTTGAGCCACCGAGGTCGTCGCTGGCGTACCACCGACGTCCCGCCCCACCGTTCCGCCATGGTCGCCGCCGTTAGCTCTAGAGTCGACGATAAGTTCGGCCATGTGGCTCAGTAGGTTCGTTAGGTCACGTAGATCACGTAGCGTAGATGTCATCGCCGGCGAAGCTCGCCGTCGACGAGCCATAGCCGCGCAGTGCCCAGCAGCGCCGCTGCTCTGCTTCGAGTCAATGACATGTGGGGTCCCCTGACCACCGGGTCCCACCGGCCAGCGACTCCGTGTTTGAAGGCTAACTCATTTGATTCCAGTTTTTTATTTCTTTTGTGATTTTCATATCTTCAGTTTGGTAGCTCCTAAATTTGTGAAATAAATATGGTTGTGTTCCTTAGGAAGTGTAGTATTTAAGAAAAATATGTTCTTGGCTTCAACAGTAGAAATTCCTGGAGATTTAAATAAGGATTTGAAATGTGCTTTTGAATGCATTCAAATTTGTTTATTTTATATCTAGAGTTCCTATGCTCCAAAAATTATGAAATTTTTGTGGTAAGCTAGTCTTAACATATATGAACTCTGGTAAAAATTTGAAGACCAGTGCATGTGTAGAATTATAGTTATAGATTTTTCTTTTATGGCTAGTCAATCCTTGCATGAATTTTTATAAATTATTTATGAGTCCAAAATTCATGAAATTTGTTGGAGGTAATCCTAGTACCATATGTCTGTTAAGAAAAATAGGAAATCTGTTGCTTGACACTTTTCAATAGGATTTTCCATTTATGCTATTTCAAGCCTTGCTGCCTTATCATTTTTGTGTAGAATGTTCTACTTAGTAAAATGACATGAAATTTTTATAGTAGTCCTTTTATAGCATTAGTAAGGCACTGTACATTTTTAAGAATTTAATAAGTTTGTCTGATATATGTTTAGTATTTAACCTAGATATCTAAATAAAATAATAAAGGTAATTAAATAAATAGATTGGACTTCACCATTATATTATCTTAACTGTATTTGGTATGCTTAAACTGTTGGTAGATTCTATGTTGTCAAATTTTGAATGATTACATGAAGTAGAAGTATTATTACTTTATATTGCATGTTAAATAGTTTCCGGACTAATTCTAGAGTGTGATGAGTTGCATGTTGAAACTGATGTGTACTGTAAAAATGGTTAATAACAAAGTTGTAGAGAATTTGATAAGCTTTCCAGAAAGTCCAGGATCACTGTTTTTGGATTAGTAGAACTCTAGTTATGAGTGAAACAAGTAGCTACTGTTTGTGGCATAGTCGATGCATTGTAGAAGTAGTTAAGTAATAATCGCGAAGAGATATGCACCTACTCAATCAACGTAATGCACTTGTTAACATATATGCATTCGTAATACTTATGCCATACTCATGCATCTAGGATCGGAGGAAGAGATCACGTTGCTGGAATTTGAAGAAGCAGAGGAAGGGAACCAGCAGGAGGATCCGCAAGTCGCAGCTCCCAAAGGCGTGGAGCAGAACCCTGAAGAGCTTCCGGAGTGCCCTGACCACCGCCCTACTTCCTTTCTATGAGGCAAGCCTTGGAGTATTATAAGTCTCCCAGTAATTTACCAATATTTACTATGTATTTATGATTGATGCATTAGGTTATAAGAGTTGAATGAAACCACTTGATGCATGTACATTCCTTGTCCAGATATTACACCTTTAACCGGTATAGGTCTAGGATCGAATATATATGCTTAGCCATGCTTAGACCGGTAGAAGTCGGGTGATGTCCTGTCACCTGCGAGATATAGGTGGATACCGGAGCACGGTTGGCTATATCTGCTATCGTGGAACAGAACCTTGAGGTAAAAATAAATTGAGACCGAACAGGAAGTCGATAGAGAAGCAACAAGGCATGGAGGTCTTGGGTGTGGACTTATCCCCGTCTGTGTCGATTAAGGACCATACCATTGTTGGCACTTCTGACAAGATTGAACGCATACCTCTCACTTAGCTGGCCGGATAACTTGTTTTGACCGCGAAGCCGAGTAATTCAACTCAGGCCGGGAACCGTTCTATTGTGCGCTCCTTCCGGGGAACGATCAGACTGAGCCCAAGGGCAGGCTTGGCCTGAGCATCCTAGCATCTGGTGTTCCAGATTGTGCGGCGCGGTACGGACCCGTGAAATGTGTACCTGAGTTGTACCAAAGGTGACCTAAGACTATCGTGGCAGGTAGATCTGGGTTTGTGTTAGGAATAAATTCCCAGCTGGTAGAAATCGATTTGAATCGCCGTCTCTCCCGGATAGTGAGAAACTTGACTAGTCCCAACATCGTAGCAACTATATTATGAAACATGATGGTTCAGATGAATATGGAATTACAATACCTGCTATGGTTACTATTGTATACTTCTAAATGATATACCACATGTTTGGCACAGGATAGTTGCTAATCTAGAAATGGATAGTTATAATTAACTTGATAAAGGAATCATAATTGTACAATGGGTAATTGCCTTTTATGCAAAATGTTGTCAAGTTACATCCACTTATACAGCCTTGCATAATCCTTGGAGTCATTTTATTTCTGGTTCATGACGGGTAAGTCTAGCTGAGTACCTTCTCGTACTCAGGGTTTATTTTCCCATTGTTGCAGATGGCACTGTGTATCATGGTTATTGCAAGAGTTGCTTCTATCCCGCTGTGGATGAGGAGTAAGCCTTGGGCAGGCTTCCTTAGTAATTCCTATCTTTGCTTTTGTGGACTGTGATCTGGCTTGGCACTGTATCGAACTATGTTGGAAACTTTATCTTCGAACTTATTTGCTTCCGCTTTATTTATCAAACTAGGTTTGTAATAACTTTTATTCGTACTCTGATGATGAAAAGTATCTATGAACTTTATGTAATATGTGGCATGTATGTTGAATCCTGTACGATCTTGATTGTTGTAAATCGTTTATCAAGACCCGTCGTGGTACTCGACGGACTACCGGGTTTATATGGGTTCAAGTATGATAGTGCGACCGCTTGCGGATTGCCATTGTACTTGTATTCTTATAAATTGGTTGGTTCTGCGACAGCTGGCATCAGAGCAAGATTCAACGTTAATTGTCACAAGTGTATTGAAAACAAAAGTTTTTTTGTGTTCCAAAAACCCTTCTCTAGCAACTAATAGTTATATAATAGGTATTTGAAATCTAAAGTGTGCCAATGATCACTTTCCTTATGCCCAAATTAAGGACTATTAGGTGGCTATTTAAGTACTAACATGGGGGTTTTTACTTCGTCGTCCATATGGCATGCTATAGTATGGATGCCATTCACTTGAGTGGTAATGTATGGATCAAATGCCTCTACGCCAAGGTAAGATGAGTGTATGACCGCAAGATGTGAGCGTGCGGTCGGGAAGAGTTAGCTTTGGTACGGCTATGTATGCATGCTTGCATGTGTATATGGTACGTATTTAATTGTGGGTTTAAATTCTTGTCGGGTAGATTGATACGGAAGTATATGTATGAGTATACATATATGAAAGTATTTACAATTACATTCTGCATATTTCATTATGGGTTTAGGGCTGAAATGAAATTTTATGTAGGTACACTAACAATGAAACATGTAGCTCGACTAGTTACGCTATTTATGAGAGAACGTAGGTATGCCACCGTGTCTACCGTTAGAAACAAATTTTTCCTAAGTTTGTGAGGACGTACGGAACGCGCATGCATCATGTTAAATTACCATTCACATAACTACATTGTTCCTCCCCTTATAAAATTCTTACTCGGTTATGTAACTCTTATCCATTATGGCATTGTCTCACCAAAGGGTACATGTTAATGGTGCCGATGGCACGCACTAAGCAGACTGCTCGCAAGTCAACCGGAGGCAGAGCTCCTAGCCGTCAGCTTGCTCCACGTACCCGTCAACGTCACACGTTCCTTGGAGAGTTTGGGATGCCTACACTCTTGTGGAGAGTGCTCAGCTTTGTAGGTTATCCTGATGGAATAGAACCCCGCTACTTCTGGGCGAATGAGCGGTTGGGAGAAGGTCTCTTAGTTACTGTGGAGGCCGTTGTTCATCCCCGAGGTGACGATTCTGAGTGGATAGGTTGGTGTTATGAGTCAACTGGCAGGACTGCTGAAGAAGCAGCTGGCAGGGCAGCCTTTGGGATCTTGAGGAATATCATGGATCGTTTTCCTCAAGAGCTGGCAGCCGCTTTGGTTGGAGTCTTTCCAAGAGGTAACCCCTCCACTGACTCATGGCAGCAGGCAAGAGGAAGATCTTTGGAGATTGGTGCAGCAGAAGGGCAGAACAGTGATAACCCTGCCATGAGCGCCATGTTTGCAGTGATGAGAGTGTTAGATGAAGTAGAAGGTAGCCTCAGACGTGTGTCTGGTGCTCTTGGTCATGCCCGCGAGGACCGACGTCAGCTTCAGAGGGAGCACGACGCCGAGATTGAGAGGCTCACTGAAGACATGACTCGGTTAACTCACCAGCAAAATGCAGCTTGGTCCAGGGAAGATGTCCTGAGAGCTCGATAGTTTGAGCTGGGACAGCAGCTAGCCAATGCGGAAGAATACAACGATAATCTGTATGAAGAGGTTCATCTACTGAACAATCAGCTCCACCCTTATGTCCCACCTGGAGCCGCAGAAATGGATCTAGAAGGGTATGAAGAAGAAGAAGTGGAGCCTAAAGAAGAAGTAGAACCTGAGGAAGGAGACGATTCTGCATCTGACCTCGATAGTGATCATGATGAGGATTAGATCGCTTAGCACTTAGTGGAAGGACTAATGTATCACCTTTATTCATGTAATGGACCTGTAGTTCGATTTTGACGTTAGTAACCAGACTATCATATAATGTTGATTAATCGCACGTTTGGATGAACATCAATGCAATTCCAGTCCTTTGTCGGTGATCCCGCTTTAATTTGCATGCGTTACGAACACGATAAGTGGTCAAATTGGTGATGTCATGTTGCGAGAATGAATTGTTATGCCTCTGTTTTTATTGTGCTTTTGAGAACTTTCTCTAGTAATTTCAGTTTGGCATAAGTACCTAATTCATCTGCAATCTCTTGGCATCAACCAATAATCGCTTATTGTTGCAACTTCGCAGATGACGCGCACCCGTGCTGGAGCTGGTGGCAGCCAGGATGGCAACCAGGATGACTTGCCACCCCCACCGCTGCCGTCTGCTCAGGAATTCTTTACCCAGTTCCTGGGTAGCCAGAGGACAATGGAAGAAGCTTTGCGCCTTATCGCGCAAAACACTGCTCATGGCCACCCACAGCAACCGGGGGCCGAGCCAAATTAGCACAGTTCATTCAAGGAGTTTCTGGACACGAAGCCTCCGATCTTCAAGGTGGCTGAGGAACCACTGCAGGCCGATGAGTAGCTAAATACCATCGAGCGGAAATTTTGTCTGCTAAGGGTCACAGAGCACCTAAAAGCTAAATATGCTTCTCATCAGCTGCAAGGACCAGTAGGAATCTGGTGGACGCACTTCCTGTCGTCTCTGCCTGCTAACGCGCGAGTTACCTAGGAACATTTCAAGATGGCTTTTAGGAGACACCATATTCCCCCGGGCCTGATGCGCATGAAAGCAGCCGAATTTATGAGGCTCACTCAAGGAACCAAGTCACTCATAGAATATATGCATGCATTCAACAACTTGTCAAGATATGCTCCAAGTTTTATGGATACCGAGGAGAAAAAGATAGAAAGTTTCAAGCAAGGGTTGGGTACCAAATTAATGAAGACTATGGCAAATTCTCGATGTGCCACGTACAATGAGTTTATTAGTGATGCCTTGACCCAAGAAAACCACAACAACATGCATGCAGTTGCTAAAGGTCGCAAGAGGGCATATGAGGCCGGTGCATCTGGATCTTTCCAGTCAAAAGCGCCTGTCACAGCTAGGCCACAATTCCGTCCACCTGCACCCAAGTTTAGGCCTCCACCACCGAAAGCTCAGAATAATAGGCCACAGAAACCATTTCGTAAGACGTTCACTATTGCCTTACCAAAAGGAAATGGTAATCAGGATGGCTCCACCGGATTCAGAAGTAATCAACCATGTTTCAACTGCAACCAACTGGGTCATTGGTCCAAGGAGTGCCCCCACCCCAAGAGGAATGGCAACCCAAATCAGAACAATCAGAGGCAGGTGAATGCTAGGGCACGTCAGGGACAAGTGCATTATATTGCTGTGGAGGAAGTGCCCGCCGGAGAAGTTGTCACGGCTGGTATGTTTCTCGTCAACAAGTATCCCGCTGTTGTTTTATTTGATTCGGGAGCTTCTCATTCATTTATGAGTCAAGCATTTGCATCTAGACATGAGCAAGAAATAATAGAAGTAAGTAAAGGGGGTTTTAACATAAGTTCAGCAGGGGGAACTGTTACTACCAAAAAGATAGTCAAAAATGTACTCATCTTGATACAAGGGAGGGAGTACACAACAGATTTGATAATATTGCTAGGGTTGTCGATAAGTGTAATCTTAGGCATGAATTGGATGAAGGATTATGGTGTTATTATTGACACTAGCACCCATACCATTATGTTGAGAGAACCCACGGGAGGGAATGCTTTTCTAGTTCCACTCTCCCGCGATTTCGAACCCCAACATTTAGCCTGTGCTATCCAAACCACCACCATATGTGATATCCCAGTGGTTTGTGAGTTTCTGGATGTATTTCTAGAGGAATTACCAGGTCTACCACCGGATAGGGACGTGAAATTTAAGATTGAATTAGTGCCAGGTACCGCACCCATATCCAGAAGGCCCTATAGAATGCCACCCAATGAGTTAGTAGAACTTAAGATTCAATTGCAAGATCTATTGGACAAAGGTCTTATCCAACCTAGCTCATCTCCGTGGGGATGCCCAGCCTTGTTTGTGAAAAAGAAGGATAAGTCACTAAGAATGTGTGTAGATTACAGACCACTCAATGCTGTGACCATCAAGAACAAGTACCCGTTGCCCCGCATCGACATTTTGTTCGATCAGCTAGCAAAGGCAAAGGTATTCTCCAAAATTGACTTGAGATCAGGTTACCATCAGATAAAGATCAGACCGGAGGATATACCTAAAACTGCTTTCTCTACTAGGTACGGCTTATATGAGTATTTGGTTATGTCCTTCGGACTAACAAATGCTCCAGCCTATTTCATGTACCTGATGAACTCGGTATTCATGCCTGAACTTGATAAGTTCGTGGTCGTGTTTATCGATGACATATTGATTTATTCAGAAAATGAGTCAGATCATGAAGAGCATCTGAGGATTGTCCTATCCAGACTTAGGTAGCATAAGCTATATGCCAAGTTTAGCAAATGTGAATTTTGGATGAGCAAAGTACCTTTCTTAGGTCACATTTTATCAAGAGATGGAATCTCAGTAGACCCATCAAAAGTACAAGAGGTCATGGATTGGAAAGCCCCAACTTCGGTTCATGAAGTTCGGAGTTTTCTAGGGTTAGCAGGATACTATCGTCGGTTTATTCCAGATTTCTCAAAGATAGCTAAGCCTATGACCAGACTACTTTAGAAAGATGAGAAATACAAATGGACACCAGAATGTGAAACAGCTTTTCACACCCTCAGAACTTTGTTGACTACAGTGCCTGTGCTAGCACAACCAGACATTGAAAAGCCTTTTGATGTATTTTGTGATGCATCAGGAATAGGTTTGGGATGTGTGCTTATGCAAGAAGGGAGAGTAATTGCATATGCCTCTCGGCAATTGAGAAAACATGAAGTCAACTACCCTACACATGATTTGGAACTAGCAGCCGTTGTTCATGCATTAAAGATATGGAGACATTACTTGTTGGGCAATGTATGTCATATCTATACTGACCACAAAAGCCTCAAGTATATCTTTACCCAGCCAGAGCTGAACATGAGACAACGAAGATGGTTAGAATTGATTAAGGACTATAATTTGGAAGTGCATTACCATCCGAGTAAAGCTAATGTAGTAGCCGATGCACTTAGTCGGAAGTCCCATTGCAACACTGTGGAAGCACTATTGGAAGATGGATTCAACTTGCTACATCCTACTGTACTACACAATATCACAATCAGTTATTCGCTTGAGGGCAAAATCATAGAGCTACAGCAGACAGATGTAGGAATAAGTCACATCAAGAGAAAAATGCAAGAGCAGGAAACCAAACATTTTAGATTGGACAAAAGAGGTGTATTATGGTTTGAGGACCGGCTAGTGGTACCAAAAGACCGTGAGCTAAGGAATCAAATCTTAGAGGAAGCTCACTCATCCAAATTGTCTATCCATTCGGGTAGTAGTAAAATGTATCAAGATCTAAGAACCCGTTTTTGGTGGACTAAGATGAAGAAAGAGATCGCAGCCTATGTTGCTAGGTGTGATAATTGCAGTAGAGTGAAAGCCGCCCATATGAAAACCGCTGGATTACTTCAGCCATTGCCTATTCTAGGATGGAAATGGGAGGAAATCAGTATGGACTTTATTACAGGCCTTCCAACAACGCCACAAGGTCACGATTCAATCTAGGTCATTGTTGATCGTCTCACCAAGTCAGCACACTTTATACCCGTGAACACGCGGTATATAGTTGGGAAATACGCTGAGATATATATATCCTAGATCGTGAGATTGCATGGAGTACCCAGGACCATAATCTCAGATAGAGGACCACAGTTCATAGCTTATTTCTGGGAGCACTTACACCAGGCTTTGGGAACCAAGCTAATCAGAAGTTCGGCTTATCATCCGCAAACTTCAGGACAGACAGAGCGAGTGAACCAAATCCTAGAAGATTTACTTAGAGCTTGTGTTATATCTTTAAAAGGTTCATGGGAGAAATGGTTACCTTTAGCTGAATTCTCCTATAACAACAGTTATCAAGCGAGTATCAAAATGGCTCCATTTGAAGCCTTGTATGGCAGAAAGTGCAGAACTCCATTGAATTGGATTGAGCCCGGTGAAAGGAGATACTTTGGTATTGATTTTGTCAATGAAGCCGAAGAACAAGTACGTATCATCCAACAACACATGAAGGTAGCTCAATCAAGACAGAAGAGTTATGCCGACAGGAGAAGAAGACCACTAACTTTTGAAGTGGGTGACTATTTATACTTGAGAGTATCACCCATGAAAGGTGTGAAAAGATTTGGGATGAAAAAGAAGCTTTCACCAAGATATGTAGGGCCATACAAAATTTTGGAACAAAAAAGAAATGTTGCGTATAAGCTACAACTGCCACCAGAGATGAGTGCAATCTTTGATGTGTTCCATGTTTCTCAGCTAAAGAAATGTCTTCGAGTACCGGAAGAAGCTATTGCACCCACCAACGTGCAGCTTCAATCGGATTTGACCTATGAAGAAAAGCCAATTTGAGTATTAGAAGAGATGGAGAGAGTGACAAGGAGTAAGATTATTAAGTTCTATAAGGTGGTGTGGAACAATCATAGTGAACAAGATGCTATGTGGGAAAGAGAAGATTATCTACGAGAAGTTTATCCCGCCTTTTTCCAAGAATGGTAGGTCTTGCAAATCTCAGGACGAGATTTTTATAAGGGGGAGGGGCTGTAACACCTCGGGTGTTAGCCTTGCATAACTTGACTTGCATAACATGAGCATGATCATCACGCATTCATAAACAAGCATTTACAATTGAAACATTTGTTTGAAACATCTGCAACGTTGCTTGTTATTGCATGTTTTTTTGTACATATGCAACTGATCATGAATGTAAACATGTACATGGTAGATTTGAGTCACCAAAAATATTTGGCAATGCTTAGGTTCACAAATGGAACATGGATCATGAATGTCATTTTTCATGGTCAAGTCTTTAAGGCATATTTCATGTGATTACTTTCAATAGCTCTATGAGTGACTACTACATGAAATGATTGAATGGCCTTGCAAATTGCTTAAACATGCTTAGGGTATCATTATGAACAACTTTGGTATTTAGGGCTAGGGCTAGTTTGGTCATTAAGCCATGCTTTGATGTGTTTCCTCTTTTAAATGTGACATGTTTGACCAAATTGGAACTAGGTGTTAGAGACCTTGCATGGAGGAGTTCACTAAAGCAATGTTGTAGTGTTTGACATAAGGAACAACTTTGATTTTTGGGCCCTTGACTGATTCAGCTCCCAACATGTGTGAAATTGGATTTCAAAAATCATCAAATCACTGATTTCAGCACTCAGCAAATTTCGCTAAGTCGTGAACACTGACCGACTGACAGGCTCACTTTGGGGATGATTTTACTTGGTTTATGTTGCGAATTAGAGTATGCTGCCTTAACAAGAGTTGGAGATGGTACATAGATCTACAAGTTTGTTGTTGACGGATTTCGATTTTGCTGCACGGTTTAAGTGAACGAACGTCAGCAAACCGCGCTGTCAGGCATGAACGATTGCTTGTCTGACGAACTGAATCGCCGTTTCGGTGGCCGACCGGCGCAGAGCATTGCTGCCGCGTGGCGTGAGAATCGGCCGCGCGTCGCCGCCGGTCTGTCCGCGTAGGCCACGACGCGCCTGGGCGGGCCTTCATCACGCCAGTGCCCACCCGCACTCAGCCGCGCTCCATTTTTGCTTCGCCTCGGCCTTTCTTCCTCGCAGCAGCAGCCGCCGAGCTCTCGCAGCTCCGCCGTCGCCATAGCCGTGCACAGCTCGTGCCTAGCCACTCCAGCACCACCGCCATAGCTCCACCGTCTCCCCAGCACCCCATTGCTTCTCCCCATGCCTGCTGATAGCACTTGGTAAGCCGCCGCAGCACATGCAAGCTCGCTAGAGTTCCGCCGTGAGCCCCGTCGTCGTGGCCACGCCGCCACAGTCCTTCTCCTGCTCTGTTGGCTAGCGCGCTAGGTCCCCCAGCGTTCATAGATGCTTGTCCACACCTTAGGTTGAGCCGCCGAGGTCGTCACCGGCGTACCACCGATGTCCCGCCCTGCCGTTCCGCCATGGTCGCCGCCGTCAGCTCTAGAGTCGACGATAAGTCCGACCATGTGGCTCAGTAGGTTCGCTAGGTCACGTAGATCACGTAGCGCAGATGTCATCGCCGGCGAAGCTCGCCGTCGACGAGCCGCAGCCGCGCAGTGCCCAGCAGCGCCGCTGCTCTGCTTTGAGTCAATGACATGTGGGGTCCCCTGACCACCGGGTCCCACCGGTCAGCGACTCCGTGTTTGAAGGCTAACTCATTTGATTCCAGTTTTTGATTTCTTTTGTGATTTTCATATCTTCAGTTTGGTAGCTCCTAAATTTGTGAAATAAATATGGTTGTGTTCCTTAGGAAGTGTAGTATTTAAGAAAAATATGTTCTTGGCTTCAACAGTAGAAATTTCTGGAGATTTAAATAAGGATTTGAAATGTGCTTTTAAATGTATTCAAATTTGTTTATTTTATATCTAGAGTTCCTATGCTCCAAAAATTATGAAATTTTTGTGGTAAGCTAGTCTTAGAATATATGAACTCTGGTAAAAATTTGAAGACCAGTGCATGTGTAGAATTATAGTTATAGATTTTTCTTTTATGGCTAGTCAATCCTTGCATGAATTTTTATAAATTATTTATGAGTCCAAAATTCATGAAATTTATTGGAGGTAATCCTAGTACCATATGTATGTTAAGAAAAATAGGAAATCTATTGCTTGACACTTTTCAATAGGATTTTCCATTTATGCTATTTCAAGCCTTGTTGCCTTATCATTTTTGTGTAGAATGTTCTACTTAGTAAAATGACATGAAATTTTTATAGTAGTCCTTTTATAGCATTAGTAAGGCACTGTAAATTTTTAAGAATTTAATAAGTATGTCTGATATATGTTTAGTATTTAACCTAGATATCTAAATAAAATAATAAAGGTAATTAAATAAATAGTTTGGACTTCACCATTATATTATCTTAACTGTATTTGGTATGCTTAAACTGTTGGTAGATTCTATGTTGTCAAATTTTGAATGATTACATGAAGTAGAAGTATTATTACTTTATATTGCATGTTAAATAGTTTCCGGACTAATTCTAGAGTGTGATGAGTTGCATGTTGAAATTGATGTGTACTGTAAAAATGGTTAATAACAAAGTTGTAGAGAATTTGATAAGCTTTCCAGAAAGTCTAGGATCACTGTTTTTGGATTAGTAGAACTCCAGTTATGAGTGAAACAAGTAGCTACTGTTTGTGGCATAGTCGATGCATTGTAGAAGTAGTTAAGTAATAATCGAGAAGAGATATGCACCTACTCAATCAACGTGATACACTTGTTAACATATATGCATTCGTAATACTTATGCCATACTCATGCATCTAAGATCGGAGGAAGAGATCACGTTGCTGAAATTCGAAGAAGCAGAGGAAGGGAACCAGCAGGAGGATCCGCAAGCCGCAGCTCCCGAAGGCGTGGAGCAGAACCCTGAAGAGCTTCTGGAGTGCCCTGACCACCGCCCTACTTCCTTTCTGCGAGGCAAGCCCCGGAGCATTATAAGTCTCCTAGTAATTTACAAATGTTTACTACGTATTTATGATTGATGCATTAGGTTATAAGAGTTGAATGAAACCACTTGATGCATGTACATTCCTTGTCTAGATATTACACCTTTAACCGGTATAGATCCAGGATCGAATATATATGCTTAGCCATGCTTAGACCGGTAAAAGTCGGGTAATGTCCTGTCACCTGCGAGATATAGGTGGATACCGGAGCACGGTTGGCTATATCTGCTATCGTGGAACAGAACCTTGAGGTAAAAATAAATTGAGACCGGACGGGAAGTCGATAGAGAAGCAACAAGGCATGGAGGTCTTGGGTGTGGACTTATCCCCGTGTGTGTCGATTAAGGACCGTACCGTTGTTGGCGTTTCTGACAAGATTGAACGCATGCCTCTCACTTAGCTGGCCGGATAACTCGTTCCGACCGCGAAGCCGAGTAATTCAACTCAGGCCGGGAACCATTCTATTGTGCGCTCCTTCTGGGGAATGATCAGACTAAGCCCAAGGGCAGGCTTGGCCTGAGCATCCTGGCATCTGGTATTCAAGATTGTGCGGCGCGGTACGGACCCACGAAATGTGTACCTGAGTTGTACCAAAGGTGACCTAAGACTATCATAGCTAGTAGATCTGGGTCTGTGTTAGGAATAAATTCCGAGCTAGTAGAAATCGATTCGAATCGCCGTCTCTCCCGGATAGTGAGAAACTTGGCTAGTCCCAACATCGTAGCAACTATATTATGAAACATGATGGTTCAGATGAATATGGAATTACAATACCTGCTATGGTTACTATTGTATACTTCTAAATGATATTTCATATGTTTGGCACAGGATAGTTGCTAATCTAGAAATGGATAGTTATAATTAACTTGATAAAGGAATCATAATTGTACAACGGGTAATTGCCTTTTACGCAAAATGTTTTCAAGTTACGTCCACTTATACAGCCTTGCATAATCCTTGGAGTCATTTTATTTCTGGTTCATGACGGGTAGGTCTAGCTGGGTACCTTCTCGTACTCAGGGTTTATTTTCCTATTATTGCAGATGGCACTGTGTATCATGGTTATTGCAAGAGTTGCTTCTATCCCGCTGTGGATGAGGAGTAAGCCTTGGGCAGGCTTCCTTAGTAATTCCTATCTTTACTTTTGTGGACCGTGATCTGGCTTGGCACTGTATCAAACTATGTTGGAAACTTTATCTTCGAACTTATTTGCTTCCGCTTTATTTATCAAACTGGGTTTGTAATAACTTTTATTCGTACTCTGATGATGAAAAGTATCTATGAACTTTATGTAATATGTGGCATGTATGTTGAATCCTGTATGATCTTGGTTGTTGTAAATCGTTTATCGAGACCCATCGTGGTACTCGACGGACTACCGGGTTTATATGGGTTCAAGTATGACAGTGCGACCGCTTGCGGATTGTCATTGTACTTGTTTTCTTATAAATTGGTCGGTTCTGCGACATAAAAGCTATTGGGTTGAGTCCTGAAAAATACCGTCAGAGATAGTGAGAAAATATGGCATCATAATTGCATGCTTTAATATAACGTTGGTCAAAATTAAAATATACAACATTCTTATACACTAATTATACTTCACCGTTAGGCAGAAATAGAATTAATGCATGGAAAACTTATGAATAAACATTATAATATTGCTATTATCAACGTTGGTCAGAAAAATAACAATATTATAATTTACTGACTAAAAATGACTACTCTTCAAATTAAATTCTCCCGGTGGTTCAAATTTAATTAGAAGATAATAAACTTTAACATTGCAGCGAAAACATAAAAAAATTATGTATCTACTTTTTAGAAGCATTTAACTATACTAATCTACTCACTGGAAAAATTATCCCGTTGGTTTAAATTTTGACAGAGATTGAAGCTAGACAAAATCATCAAAATTTGTTTCTGAAAAATGAGTAAAACAATAACTGAGTTCCTACTGTTCATTTGGCCCAGCCCGTTGAAACAGTGCTCGGCCCAGCAATGAAATACCGCCCGCGCGCCCACGCTCGCGGCCCATCTTCGGCACAACACAGTGCACGCGCGTCTCCCCCCCCCCCCCCCGCGCCCAAGCGGAAATTCGCGATCCCGCTTGGGCCAAATCCGGTCCGATGGTTCTCGGCCGTACATCGTGATCGAACGGTTGTTCGTCGTTCTCGGCGGATACAAAATGGCCCGGCGCGGCGCGGACACCCAAACCCTAATTCATTCGTCCGCTCACCTTCTCTCTCTCAGCGCCACGCGCGGAGAGGAAAAATGAGTGAGCAGTGGAGCAGCGCAGCCGTCGGTCCCCTCGCCGGCGCACGCACTCGCCCTGGGCTGAGTGCACCACCGTCGAGCGGTCTAGGCAACGGTGCCCTAATCCCCCACACATGTTGCGGTGAGATTCTCCCAAACCCTAGATCTTACTGGCACCACCGCAGGCCCCCTCGCCAGAGCGTGCGCTCCCCAGTGGGTGAGTGCAGCGCCGTCGAGCGGTCCTATGACGGTGCCCTCAGCCAGGGCTCGCGCGGATGGCGGCGGGCGCAGCTCGGCTTCTCCCCGCGCCCCGACGAGGCGGTGGCGGAGTTCCTTCCTGCGCAACGACAGGATTCTACCCGCATGACGGCGGTGGTGACGCGCGGCGGAGAGTCCGGGTAGGTTCTCCCCTCGTTCGTCCTTACTCTAGGGTTAGGGTTAGGGTTTCGGGTTGGAGTTCGATCCGATTTGAATCACCACCTTTTAATTTCTTCTACTCGAATTTCTATCTCGATAAGCTAGATCTACGTCTAGTTAGGCGACTGATACCATTGATAGAATTGACTGGATCATCTAGCCATAGATCTAGCATGTATACTGACATTTGGGATAAATAGCGAGTCCTAGAACATGAAGTAGTGAGGGATTTACAGATAGAGTGAGAGAGAGGGGTTGCGGAGATGCAAACCATCGGCCGCCTTCATAGAAGACGAGCTGGCCATAGAGTCGCTTGTCGGTGGCGCGATGAAGCCCGGCGGTGAAGACGCTGCCGCGGTGACGATGGTGCAGAGGTGGTGGTGGCTGGTGGCGGAGCTTCTCGTCGCTGACAACGCCCCCTCTCTTGATCGGCTAGGGTTAGGATGTAGGTGGGGCGCCTGGCGACTCCGGTGAACCTCGTGCCTTGTGCCCCGACCCCCATCTCCCTTTTTATGGCGCTGTGCGATGGGGGTCCACCAACCATGGAGCGGTTGGGCGCCCCGATCAGGGCGCGGATCCAAGGCCCCAATTAACCGTTGTTGGGCCAATTGGTGGAGATCAATCTAACACACCTGACTGTAACAAATTGATTGCTGCCTTAAAATCCTTGTCTTTGAAGGCAGAGTCGTCAGAGTTGTGACCTCGTCTTGGCCAAAAATTTTATCGCTACACATAGCTTCTATAGCCCCTCGCCTGCACCTCGATGGCACCATCGCCAGAGCGCGTGGGAACCGAACCTCCAATAGTGCTCCAGTGAACGGACAATGACGAGAGAGGCGTCTGCAGTGGTGACGATGACAGCGTCGAGGTCCACGGGAGCGCGACTGTGGTCACCAGCAGCTTCCCGTAGGTGAGCAGCTAGGTCGCGGAAGTCAACTTGGCCCGAGCTACTCTCGAGAGTCGAGACTTGACAGCGGTTGGCGCGCCGATGGGGACTAGCCAGAAGTTGCACTTCGGCACGGTGAGGAGCATTAAAGATGATGTCAGCCGCTAGCCGCGTGAAGTCCTCTCTCCTAGCTTGCTTAATGGCTCGCTCCTTTGCGTATAATGGCCCCATTCGTTTCACTAAAAAAACCAAAACACTGTTCTGACTGATTTGTTGTGAGAGAAAAATACTGTTCCGACAGAAAAAACAAGCTGAAAAAGATAGATTATAAGAGAAGCGAACAGAACCAATATAGTTTCACATGGAGACACCACAGCATGGAGGGGCTCTCAGGCTATCTATGCTGCTCCGTTGTTGGTCTTCAAGCATGAGGCCTCTCAGGCGCTATTCGCTGATGGTGCGGATTCGGTGCTCATGGAGCTGGACTTCGGAGGGTTAGAGCTGTACTGGTCGGCCGCGGCAAGCAACAGCATGCTCGCGTCTGCCCTGGTCCCTGGCGAGTGGCGTCGGCGAATCAAGGAACCCGGCCAAGCTAGAGAGCCAGCGCATGGGTCGAGTGAGTGAGTCCGACGATCCGACCTAATTTTTTATAATTTGGCCCTTTTTGAAGAAAATTTATGTTTGGCCCTCTGAGAGACTTAAACTCGTCTTTGGACCCTAGGGGTCGGCGCCAGGAATCATGGCGCCGAGGTAACACGTCTCGGCGCCATAGATCTTGGCGCCGAGGTGCCTGGCCGAGCACAGCAAGCCATCCTAGGTGGCGTTCACGTGGCCGACACCTCGGCGCTACAGATCTTGGTGCCAACCTCGGCGCCACAGATCTTGGCACCGAGCCAAGATCTATGGCGCCGAGCATTGATTCAAAACCCGTGGCCGTAGCTCTCTCTCTCTCGCACGCTCTGTCTCTGCCTCCTGCGCCGCCGTCGACCGCGCCTCCTGCGCCGACAGTAGGGCACCGGCAACCGTCCGGTCCGTGCGCCCCCTCCCTTTCTCGGCTCCTGCGCCCCCGCGGAACCGCCCGCAGCAGGCCGCCGCCGCGCCCCCGTCGCCGTACGAAGCCCGGCCGCCCTCGTCGCCCCTTCCCTCCTCCTCATCTCTGTCCGGCGGCGAGGGCGGCCCGCCACCGCTCGCCGGAGCTCCCACAAGGCGGCTGGGCTCTGGGCCCTGCGCCCCCTGCCCCACCGGATACCTGCGCCCCCCTGCCCCTCCGGGCCGTGCGCGAGCAGGCCATCCAAGTAACTTAGATTAGTTAGTAATTTTTTAGTTAACTTAAATTAGTTAGTGTGCTTTAGATAATTTAGTTAGTAATTTTTTTAGAATATTTAGCAAATTTAGTTAGCAAATTTAATTACATAGGTTGAAAGTTAGATGCTTATTTATTTAGTTATATTATGTACTTAGGTATATATGTACTTAGCTTATTTAGTTAGATTAGATTGTTAGAGACATAATTATGGAGTTAGTTATCTATTGATTTAGTTAGCTAGTTAGTAAGTGTAGTTACCAAATCTCTTATCTTGTTATAGAGATAGTTAGACAGTTCGATACTTATTTGTTTAGGTCGATAGTTAGGTAATTTAGTTAGCAAATGTAGTTAGATATTATGGTTAGTTATCTTATAATAATATATCCGTAATAACTTGGTTGATGTGTATACCAACTAGATGGACAACGTAGTCACCCTGGAGGAAGTGTGGAGGAAAATGAGTTTGGTAATGTCAGTTTTGTTGGAATGCAAAGGGTGCCAGTGATATCTAAAAAATAAAATCACTTCAAACGTTAGGTACTAACGTATCTAGGGTTGCAAAATAGACGTAATATATACTAAATCAATGCGTAAAAATTGATAAGGGGGGAGAAGATACCTTGCTCGCGAAAATGTATGGACCAAATCCAAGTATCCAAGGTTAAATCCGTTGATTCAAGAGATTGGATGGGGTAGGGAGAGGAAGAAACTGAGAGGGGATGAAGAAATGAGAGCAGCGTTGGCAAGCGAAACTTGGTTTTGGATTTTAAATTAATGCTCGGCGTCAGAAAACATGGCACCGAGCTCGGCGTCAACATCTGTGGCGCCGTGCCGGCCTCGTGAACGCCACATAGGATGGCTTGCTGTGCTCGGCTAGGCACCTCGGCGTTAAGATCTGTGGCGTCGAGACATGTTACCTCGACGACATGATTTCTGGCGTCGACCCCAGGTGTCCCAGACGGACAAACGTAAATTTTCTTAAAAAAAAAGGCCATGTCCTAGAAAATTAGGATGATCCGATGCCCCGGTTTGCGATCGCAAACGCAGACGGCCCCGTGCAAAGCTTCGATCGGGGTATGTTCACTTGTCTGGCACGGA